>NW_028277938.1:0-300000 GCF_059751315.1 Micrasema longulum | reverse complement strand
CTAATACAAAAGAGTGAATATTAAATTGCAATTACTATGGCGACTGCCTTTTTTGACATTTGGCTTGCCAACCGCCGGCTAAATGCAATAAATAGCGTGATAAATTATAAATAAATAAATGAAAATAGCAGTTATGGAATATTTTCCATATGTACACCGGTGAAATTCAAATATGTGATTGCGCAGCAGGATTATAAGTCGCGAAACGTAAATATTTTGACATTTAGTATTAGGTGTTTACGGATGTTGCACTGTGATCGCGAATACGACAAACAACCACGGTGAGAAATTGTTATCACGTCGCTTATTAGCACGTCGATAGTTATTTGTGATTGAGCCGCAGGTACTGTGTGGAACGTATCCCCCGTGTAAAAAGAGCTTCCAGTTTAGGTACATGTTATTATAAAAATGGCGCAGCATTAGTATTATGTACCTAAAAATAAGTCTGGTTGCGATCTTGTGGTGTCGCAGCTTTGTATCAGGAGTTTGGGGTTTAATCCCCGCCTACCCGCAACTAAATACACACATACATAGTTCGGTACGTTCTCAATTATTTCCGCTAAATTAAAGATTTTAAAATTTATTTACTAAACGAAAATAACAGAAATAATAACAAAAAATACAATATTAACAAATACAGCAAAATTATTTACCAATGAGGAACTTCAGCCCTACGGGAAATTGGATACAAAAATGTTTTCTTGCGCGCAGTAAAAATTAAAGCATTAAATTGTAACGCAAAGTTTCTTGAAAATATACGAAAAAAATAATAAATAAAAATATTTTAATAAAATCGCACTACTTTGAGCGACGTCACTGGTTTATATGAACCAAGCAATAATATAACAGCTATGAAGGATATCCGATTTACTTACCGTTGTCGGACCAATCGGAAGAACTGACAGAGAAAAAAATCTGACGTCACACGCGGAGTTATTTCAAAAATACAAAACTTTAAAAAATCATAGCGCTGATAATCCGATATATAAAAATATTATATTTTTTTGGCCTATTTAATAGTCTATTAACCAATAAAAAACATAAA
Organism: Micrasema longulum; assembly: GCF_059751315.1. Taxonomy (NCBI): domain Eukaryota; kingdom Metazoa; phylum Arthropoda; class Insecta; order Trichoptera; family Brachycentridae; genus Micrasema; species Micrasema longulum. The sequence goes on along the minus strand of NW_028277938.1, from coordinate 298,955 downwards.
AAGACACTGAACTTCCTCATTATAGTTTTCAATATACATATAACTAAATACAATGCCAAGAAATAAGAAAAAAGGCGTTGTCCTGAAAAGCCACCCGTCTCATTGCACGTCGCTGCCCTAGTTCTTGTATGTTTAATAGATCATATTGCAAATTTTACAAGAGACGTTTCTTTTGTTTTTAAAGTCAAATAACTTAAATCAGTAAGTGGAGATTGGCACTCAAAAAATGCGGGAAATACTATTTAATAACGGAAAAAATAATAATTCTTTAGCTGCATGGACGTGTAATGAGATAATGAACATATTGGCATTCATAACTCAATTTTGCTCATAATAGTCTATTGAATCTACAAGAACTAGGGCAGCGTCGTGTAAAAAAATAAAATATTTCAATAATAATGCAATGGAACATATGAAAAGAAAAAGATTTTTGTTTACTCGGTCTTAAAAAAAATTTTCGCCAGCGGAGCGCCACTCCATACGGAGTGACCCCAGATCAGCCTTCCCTCCTTTCTTGTTTCAAATAAATATAAAGAGAAAAAAATATAAAAGATAGTAAATATTTTTATTTTTTTTAATAGGTACAGTTACATCAAATTATAATCATTATTTGCAATTAAGATTCTCGCATTTTCTTTATGGTAGTTTAAAGTGAAGAAATATATATCGATTACAGAAAAAAAAAGTTATAATAATTAATGATTTTCGGAAAAGATGCGTGTTTATTATTATTATTTGTGCATGAAATACCAACATGAAACAATTGTAGCAGCCAAGTTTTATACGTTGCGGTATGCGAATTTTAATTTTGTCAAGCGGTTGTGGGGAATCCAAATTTTTATTGACTATTTTGTAAAGGAAGACGGATTCAGTGATGGTTTTTCTAGATTGCAAGGTATCGATTTTGTAGTTCTGTAGCTTCTTCTTACTTATAAAAATGTGCATTTTGTCGATGGTAGGTGCGTTATTATTATTTTTTTATTCTTTTAATTCTTAAAATATATTTGGAATATTAAGGAGACCAGACTGTGGAGCAATATTTAAGGATACTGGGTACATGTGCAAAATACAATCTGTGGATTGTTAAAAGGCTTACAGATCCCAGTGTTCTATTGTCTATTCTTCATAATATGTCAATTTTATTTCTTTATTAATAAACAAACATGGTCACGAATACAGTCTTCTTCGGTAATTTTGTATTTATTTATAAGATAACAGGATTGTTTTATAATTTTATTTCTGTATCATCGGCGTACAGGGAAAAGAGGGCAATATTATTCATATACTATACTGAGTGAATTGGAGTAAAGGAATATTATTGAAAAAATATTATTTTTGGCTAAAGGCGTTTTTTATTTTTATATTTGTCTTAAATTTCTAATAGTTTTTATAAATAGACATTTTCTTCTTGATGTATGTACCTATTTTTGTACTATAGTAAACCCTAGACGTTGGTACAAAACATTTAAATTTTAATAAACATAAATATTATATTGTTTATCTTATTCATTTATTCAATTCAATTCAATTAATTTATTTAAATATAACATATACATTACAAACATATTTAAATTTATTTCAACAGAGAGGGAAATTTTTTTTTTTTTTTTGATAAGGGAAAAAAAATAATTTCCCTCTCTGTTGAAATAAATTTAAATATGAACAACTCCCTAGGGAGGAAATCCAGCCAGTCTGCAAGCATTTGGACATAATCAAACATTGTTGAATTACAAACATACATTTAATACGTACATATTATAAAAAAGAAAAAAATACATGAAAGAGATTCATGTCAAAGTAGTAGGAGAATCCTGCTCCGGACTAACGGACTTAGTCCATTTGATCCTGGACCTTAAGCGTGGCAACAAAACACACTATGTACTAAGATGTGGTATTTTATAGGTTACAGAAAAAAAATTAAAAATAAATTAGGAAATTGCTTCATATACGGAAGAATTTGAAAATAAAATGAGCACATTTCCGGCATAAGGTTTGAGTGTAGTGACCCATTTAAAACAGACGAACTTCTCTCCCTAATATTTTGAACATACATAATGGTAATTGATAAAACAGGAGCAAGGTGCTTTGAAGTATGCGAAATTTGAGGGACGCGAAATTGATTCAAATTTGCTTAGAGGGTTAGGGGATGTTACAACAGTGCCTATAGAATAATATTATGTAGGTACTGTTCACTACAAGTCAATAGTCAATACGGACACTGATCAACGTGCAATATCACACTACATGATTACCTCCTCGGTACAAGGGGTACTTGGTCTTCGGGGGTTAGCTAAATTCTGCCACCTTCTACGAGGGTTGAGATTTTATCATTGTTTATATCAACAGCTTCCTCTGACTAAAACTTATACAATCAAACTATTGCATTGTAAAATATTACCCCATCTAAAAAAAGCGGAATTTATAACGGAACTTACACAGTTCGTAGATCTCGACATTTGTGCACCTATCATGCATAGTTTTAACACACATTCGCCCGAGGAATCGCATTTCGAGAGCATTTGACCTACTTTCATCATACTTACACTTGGGAAATATTTAGTTTTATATAGATTATCCTTACATTGTATAATATTCACCAGTTTGAAGATGCCCATTAGAGGGTGAAAGCGCTAATTGGTCAAACAAATAAGTATTTTTAATTAGTAACTTATATGTAAATATAAGTCATTACATTGTATAATAAATTTAAAACTAAATTATTTGTTCGTATTATTATTTCGTATGTTTGAATTAAGTCATGTTTTTTGCCTACCATGTAAATTGACATCCGCCGTTCAAAATTACAGCCGGCCGCGGCCCGCGGGTCCTTCGGTGCGCTGGATCCGGGACATCCTTCCTCCTTCCACATCACAATATAACATGGCCGATGCGCCGTAGGTAGGTATGCCATACAATATAATGCAATATGCGTGGTTTTTTGCCCGCTCCACCGCTCCACTAACATCTGCAGTTGAGGTGCCGCTGTTACTCGTAGTACGGACCGAGTAGGCACCACGAAAAATAACATCAAAATATAATGCGACAAGCCAGTTATATAATATACATATTTTATCCCAGTCACCAGTTAATTTTACTATCGGATAAAATGGCCAAATTGATTTATTCATTTCAATATGAAAAATACATTTTTATTGGGTTGAATGCATTTCAGCTCTTTATGTTAAAGCCTGTGTTGAGCGGCAGTGTTTTACATAAGAAATATTTTTTTAAATTTTTTATTTTAAATTTTATTGATAAACCCTTACAGGTTACATTTAACAAAATATTTTTACTTTGAAAATTCATATTCTACTATTATTGATAATATTTTAAACATATTTTGTAAAGGTTGTCTGAGTCTTTTGTTTAGTTTTGTCTTGTAGTTTATTGTATAATTTCAGTACCTGGTTTATTAGTCTCGACTGTCCTTGTCTCGTTTTAAAAGGCTGCATATGATATTTTCTGATATTCTCGTACTGTGTCCATGTTTACTACATTTTTTTTCAAGTTTGAGTTCTTCGTCTACAATTACACCAGTGTATGATATATGAATAAATTTTAAGGATTCTAGTTCAAAGAGTTCAGTTGCATTTGAATATGATATTAAATTTATTCATTTTACCATGTTCCAAATCATAACAATTGTAAAATACACATTTATCACAAATTAAAGAATATCCTTTATTAAAAATACAAAAAAAAATTAACAAAGGAATTATTTGTAGGTACAATCAAAAGAAAAAACTAAAACAATTATTTAGAGAAAAACGTGAATTAATCTAATGAAAATATTTTTAAATAACAATGATAATTTAAATCGAAACTGTGAATTAATTAATTAAATTAGTTTATTAAATAATAATTTCAGGAAAATTGAATAACACAAAGTACAAGTATAACATATAGTTAATGCTTTAAATATTAATAATAAATAAAAAATGAAATATCAGTAAAAATTAAAAACTAAATAAATTTGTAAAATAATGTTTTCCAAAATTTGGATTGAATGCATAATGTACCATCACTGACGTATTTATATTTTCCACATGGAGGGTGTTCTAGAAAAAAATCATAACTAAGGCTCGATGGGAACCTCTCTGTGTTCACGGGGGTGAAAAATATAGTTATGGGTGTGAAATAAAACCAGAAATCTAGACGAGTGTTTTTGACTCGATGACTGCTTTTAAATAAAAATCCTAAATAAAGAAATTGAGTGGAGATAAGTCAGCCTCGTCGTAAAGTGGTTGGCGCGTTCGTTTTTAATGAAGGTTGTTTAAATTGCAATATTTTATTGTTTATGAACTGGCACCTATAGCTTAAGACTGATCACCTAACATATTATCGAAATACGCTGCATTTAATTTACAAATGCAGTGCCCTATGCATCACTGTGTGCTGAAAGGGAATGATATTAATAACTATGAGAACCTATTGTTCCCATCGATATTTGTTTTTAAGTTCAAAAATCAAATTCATAATAGTGTAAACTACGTTTCGATGGGAGGGGGTGGGGGCTTCAACCCGTTAAACCCTCTCCCAACTTATGTAAGTCGTTGTTTAGCATAAAATACTTTTGATACGTAAAGGATAATGGAGTGAATCTCAACTTTTAAACTCCATTGTTATAATTATTTAGATATAATCAATACTAAGAAATAATGTCTATCTAAAATGTTTAATTAAATATATAGTAGATATAATTGTAAGTAGGTGTGTGATAATACACGGCTCCGTTACGAAATTGTGAAAAGTTTTCTTTATCTAAAATACACTCTTATATTGAAGTATAAAGTTACGTTTCTACGTAGCAGTTTACAAATATATACTTTTAAAGCTTTACTTTCAATGATAGGTTTTTGCGTCACAAGCCAAGAGGCCTAATACGAAAAGAAAGTTGGAAACTCAAAAATTGGAATTATTTGATAGTTCCAATGATAAGTATAGTAAAAGTTTTCTAGGATTTCGCAACTACTCTCAATAAATTTTAAAAATGAATAAACAGATGGATAATTTGCTGGATTAACACATATTACTAGGTGATGGTCGGGTAAGATGGTTACGGTGGGCAAAACGGGTACTTCTCATATGTGACTGTTAACGCAAAAGCTAGACAAAACATTTGTATGGATTGTTAGCTTACTTCCCCGTAGACAAATAAGTCCTCCTCGGCGTGCCGGGAGAATAATTGAGCACTGGAGTGTCTACGAAATTTCCAGCCCGAAAATAAGAATAAAATAAAGATAAATACGCTGTGTTATTATGACTCAATACTAACGTCATACAAATTGTCCATCAATAAATATTAAATGATGCTTGGTTTATGTGTTAACTTTAACATGTACAATTTACTGAAAAAGTATTAAAATTTGTGAAAATTTGTTAAATTACTTGAATTCTAGTTTTTGTTTTAGAGCGCCTGTTTTGCCTTACCCTATGGGCATAACGGGTTTTTCCCAAAGTTCATAAAAAAATGTTTTACTTATAACTGATAATTCCTAGTTTTCTAAATTTAAATATTTTGGTCACTTAAATATCACTGTTAATGTGTATTAATTCTATTTAATCATTTTTTAAACTTTTGATAAAATTTGAATTAACCAACTTACCTAAGTTTTTAAAAGATTTACACAGCCGCATGATAAATATTCTAGTAAAAAAATAAAATCATCATCCTCTTTCTGCACCTAATGGTGCATAGGGCACTGCATTGGTATACCAATCGCAGCGTATCTTGATCATTTTTTTGTTACACTAAGATAAGATGATCAGTTTAACGCTCTAGGTATCAGTCCAGGGACTATGAAATATTCTGGTGTGAAAACATCATTTAAAGTAAATATTTCATATCAACCATGCCGGGAAAAAATAAAATCACGATTGAATAAATAAAGGTCTTACATTTATTTAAAACATTTTTGCACGCATCTCATAAAATATTCACGAAACACTTTCTAGGGTTGGCGTAGATTTGCCTATCCGTTAACCCGAAGGGTACCTACCCGAACTCCGCCGTGGGAATGAATGCTCGAATGTAAAAAGATGATGACGGTATTTTGATTGTTTATTTCATTTATGTTTTGAGGATCTATTAAGAGTCTTTAAACAACAATCTTTATTTATTAATAGCAATTTAAAAAAAAGTACATTATGATATAATGCATATAAAAAAACAAAGTATTACCTATAATTTGTTCATCTTCAATACTCGTATCTTATATAGGAAAATATCACTTTTATTAAAGCATTTCAAAAGTATTACGGGTCTATGAAATACAGTCGATTAAAAAAAAAACGTCCACTTATTAGTAGCAAAAAAATATTTTTTAATTTGTAATTTTAAATTCCCGCAAAAACGGTAATTGCATTGGCCACGCCCCTAATACGTCACGATTCATGTTCATTTTCAACTTTTTTCCAAACCATTAATTTTTTTATGGAACACTGTCACGAATCTTGAGGTCACAATTATCAATGCCAAACATGCCGCGTTTTTTAGTGATTTTTTAATCGATAATACAATAAATAAATTACTGATATTACTTGGCTTCATTAACTGAATATCCTCTGATTTTGCTAATATCCGTACTATCAAAACTCTTTATTGCTCAACTGTTCGCCCTCTTCTAGAATATGCCTCCGTGGTTTGGTCTCCATTCTATGCGAATCGCATAAATCACATTGAATCAGTCCAACATCGCTTGCTTCGAAAAGTAGCATGGCTGCTTGGACTAGAGAGAGGTAATTATTACTATGCTGATATCAGTGTGCTGAGTTAATGTTAAATATTTCTAGTCTACAAAAACGTAGAACTAATATTGATTCCATATTTATGTTCGGCATACTAAATGGTATAATCAATGTATGGAACATTACTGGGACAAGTAAAATTTTGTATTCCGCCTCGTAGATCGAGAAATAATGAAATACTGTTCATAGATCAGCATGGATCAAACTATGGTCTTAATTTTCCAATGAACCGTCTTTGTCGTATTCAAGACTCAAGACAAAATCTGGCCTTTTTTGGTTTGAGTTTACAGCGATTTAAACGAGCACAAAATAAATTGTCCATATCTTGTCTTGATGTCCCTTATGTTTGCCAATGCTTCTTTTCTTTTTTTAAAAAATGTTTTTAACTATTTTTTTATTGTAATATTAATACCGTTTAAATTGTATAAATGGACAATGTCCGTTAATAAATAAATAAAGAAATTTAAAAAAAAAAAAGTTAACTATGAAAACATTTCTCCGCAATATCCATATTGATTTTGAAAATACAATAAATTATTCTTAATCTATTTCACATATTTGTATCGGTATTCGTAGTACGTGATATTTCCCTATTGTGAATACGCACGCATTCTTCCATCAATCGCAACTTACGTATCTTGGTCAGTTTTAGTTGTTACACGAAGGCAAGATCTGTGTTTAACACTTCCGGTGCCAGTCCATGGACTATTCTTATTCAGAAACGTATTTTAATCATGTCAAGGACCGAATTCAAGAATTTTTATGCGCTAGCTTGGGTTGGCAAGAAACTAATTTCTAACTAGAAACAAGAAAACTAGAAACTAACTAGAAACAAGAAACTAACTCATAAATGAGTAGTTTTACGTTTTGACCCATTAGTTTCTTTGTAGACGTCGCTCAGTACGCAATTCATGATTTGAATTCAACTATGCCGTTTTGTGTTCTTTTAAAGTGTAAAAATACTACTAGGATCTTAAAGAAATAGGATAGTATAACATTTCACGTGTAATTAGCAAACGAATGTTTAAATAGCAAATGCATTACTTAAAAATTGAATTATTTTTCTGTCAGATTGTCGAAGAAACAAAATGGAAATTTCGTTAGTGTTGCCAGGGTAGTAATTTTTTTTACCCTACTCTGCTCATCTAATGAAAGAACTAATGGAAATTAGACATTAGATTAAACAACGCCGTGTGGGACAATTTGAATTTTATCTTTAAAATATCAAATATTATTTAACATGATATAAAATTATCCGTCATGTAAAATAAAGTTTGTTTTATATTTTCAGTTCAAAGTTCATTAATTCAATTACTCTTATTAAATGACCCTTTACCCTTTACTCTGTTGATGATGATGATGATTGCACAGACTCACTTTTGTAAAGTGCGCATGGGGTATTATATTACAAATATGGTGCTTTATAAGTTTTCCATTACAATAATAATAATTAATAGTTAATCTTCTATAAATTGACGGAACACAGCAGTAGGCGCGTCTAGCGGTGAAGCTGTGAACATTAGGACAGTACCTAAGAACTTAAGATGTTCTGAAATTTTGGCCAAATTACAATAATACCTACGCTATTTAAAACTTTATGCGATACGTCATTAGAGTATTTTTTTCTTCGCACTACACGAGTTGGATGCTCTTATATCTATGAGTCTTGTAGAACAATATGACAACGTTATAAACCTTAATACGCGTGCGCGGAAATTCGAACATTTGCAATACGACTGGACTCAAAGAGAAAAGTTGTATCCAGATTTCAGCGTATACAACGAATACTATCAAGGCAAAGGTACATGGTATTCAGAATATCGAAATGGGAAATAAGCAAACATAAATACAAATAGGTAGGTATGTATACCTCGACCTCGTGGTATAATGGTCAGCGCGTTAGCCTGCCATGCAAGAGGTCTCGGGTTCGATTCCCGACATGGTTGATATGAAATATTTATACACTGGAATATTTCATAGTCCCTGGACTGGTACCTGAAGCGTAAGACTGATCATCTTACATTCATGTAACACAAATGATCAAGATACGCTGCAAATGGTGTACCCTATGCACTATTAGGTGCAGGAAGGGAATGATGATGATGATGAGATATATATACTGGAAATATTAATTGAATTTGTAAATTGCGTGCGCATATCATTTTGGGCGATAATTTTAGGAATATTTGTAGATTATTATTTTTATAAATACTAATAATTTTTAATTATTAAATACATATTATTATTTTCAAATATTAGGGATGCGCCGCATCCACAGTATGTATGGGCGGAACGCGCCTGGTACCTATTTATATATATACAAATATACGATACTTTTTTTAAATAGGCTTTTTTAATTCTTATTATTATTAATGAATGAACTTTATCAAGGCACCCTATCAAATACTAATCGAAAGAGCATTTCATTTTTGATCTTGTTTCCCCCAACCCCCCCCTTAGTCTCCAGTACATCGAACCCCATTCTCTCCCCCCGGCACTCCTTCAGCTCACCTGAAACATTGTTGTCCCATTTAATGTATGAAAACATCACAGGTGAGTAGAACACATGTAACAGGAATATAGAGTTCATATGTTTACGGTAATTTAAATAAACTATTTAGCTACGATTTTTTCAAATAGTCTTTGGTTTAAAAAAATGCATTTATTATTTTTCAGCATCTTACACATCTCTTTAGATTAACAGGTAAAACTTTATTTTATTTTTAATATTTTGATATGGTGGAATTTAGAATAGAAAGACGTAACTTTTATGTATCATTAGAGTATTCAGAGTTTTTAGGAAAGCAGTACAATATAAAAACCAATAGACAGTCATGAAAATGATCTAGTCCGGAGATTTTTCATGACATCTTTGACACAATTTAAAATAAGAGTGTTTTAGAAAAAAAAGCATTTCAAAGATTTTTAAGGATTTTCAACTTTGAAATCATTGGTACTATCATTTTTATTTGGTTTTCTGTAATTAGATTTTTTTTTCTTTAATATTTTTTTAATTTTTTTATCTATTAGTCAAAAAGAATGGTGTTTTATCTCTTAAATTAATGAAATTCAAAATCAACGTCACAAAATAATATACTAGTCATTGAAATTAACTGATTTGTTTGTTCGTTTTAAATAAGAAATAAAAGGTAATTCACTTAATGACGGAGATATTTATTTATTTAAGCATTTTACTTTATAAACAGTTTATACACAGTGTAATTATAAATAAATTCTTCCTACTTACACAAACCATTTTTTTTAAGAAAAAGAAATATTAGCGTTTTTTAAATTTATTTTAATTTATTTATTAGTTTCAAAATATTTACATTTTGGTGGCCATTTTCAACGAGTTGTAAATAACTCACTATTAGAAAATGGAAATCAAGTTAGGGTAGAGTGGAGTTTGAACCTCAGACTTCTGGCCCGTGAGTCCGCAACACTAGCCACGGGACCACAACCCGATTCAAATTAGATTTTGGTATTGAAATTGATACGTAAATATTTTCCTATGTTTTCGTATTCCAAGCTTCCAAGCATCTCCGTATCAAGAAAGCGAAAATATACCTTTTGAACATAAAAAACAATCGTTATCTAGGTAGTTTTTGAGCAAATATAAGCCCAAATTTCATTTTAAATATTTGAAAAATATTTTCATATTCGATGATAGACTGCTCGTATTAAACTTAGCCAAAAAATGTTGATTCAAATATTTATGTGTCATGTTATCACCGCTATGATTTTTTAAAGTTTGGTTTTTCTTAAATTGCTCCGTGTGTGACTTTTCAAGTTCTCTTTCGCTTCTTATCCGTCAGTTTTGTCGATTGATCCGTTGACGCACTGTAAACCGGAAATATTTTACAGCTTTCTTTTCATTGGTTGATTCATATGATCCAGTGATGTCGTGTAAAGTAGTTCGTGTTTATTAAAATATTTTAATTATTTTTAAGTAGATATTTAAGAAACTTTGCTTTACAATTTAATGCTTTAATTTTTACCGAGCGTATGAAAACATTTTTTGTGTCCAATTTTCCGTAGGGCTGATGTTCCTCATTGGAGCAGGACGCTTAAGTGACATAATTTTTCATTTGGTTTACCTTATCTACTTTAATTTGTAGTTTTATTATCTTTAAATCCTTTTTGTTATTCTTTTTGATCTAAAAATTTATTTATTTTATATTTTTTATATCTGTTTAATTATTATACGAATTATGTAGCTTTTTTATTTTTTCTGATTTCTTTATACTTTGTACTGGTTTTATGGCTGGTTAAGTATTGCACTATCCGCCTATTCGAGAAGAAATAAAAATTACTTATAGTTATTATTATACTCTTTGGAGTATAAATAAATAAATTCCATTTTGAAAAATATTTTATCTAGAAATAAACCGAGGAAAGTTGAATGTACTAAAATCCTCTCAATAAATGTGCCGTATTAAGGATCTCGGGTCTGGGTCCTCGGGGTATTTTCACGTTCTACGCAGATTATCTCTATATTTGTGGAAAATTGTTTACGTAATCAGGCGTAAGAGATTATCGCCCGACCCGTGCATATTGGATTAATATTTAATCGAAGAAACGATAACTTAATTTGTTTAGGTACTTTGTGCTGTGAAAAGTGCGTTTAAATATTTGCTTGCATATTTTAGATAGTAGTCATTTTTTTAAACAACCCTACATCTTTATTTTATTTATTTATTAAAATGTCACAAACACGTTTAAAAAACACGTTTATATATTTTTTTAAAAGTCAAAGTTATCCAAACATATTTGAATAGTTATTGTGTGATTCAGTCAAATAAGATCAGACAGATGAAAAAAGTCAATTTGATGGCCTTAGATTTCATATTCAGATTTTAAAACAGGTAGGTATACGAATGTGCTTTACTAAATTGCTAATTATTATATATTGCTTACTAAATTACTTATTGTGTATATATATATATATAATACTGATTATTATATGAGTAAATGAAAAAAGTTATTCAAATTTATTTAATGAGTTATGATTTTCCAGCAACCTGCTCCAAACTACAGGATAGGTACTCTCATTATGAAAGTGAAAATTGTCCATCGCGCGTACAGCGGCCGCGCGCCAAGTTCGCACTGAAAGTTTAGTTAGAATGTTTTAGGTACTGATAGAAAGTGTAAGCTGCGGCGGGAGAAGCGGGTCGGCGGGGTCGGAGGGGAGCGCTCAGTGGCGGGAAAAAATCAATGCTTGCATTTTATGGGTTGTGCGTGTGACAGATCTGTTGCCATGCCAACGGGGGGATGCAGCGCGAGGGAGAGGGACGGACGTGGATCGATATTACGCACTTTTATTGTTGGACCTCTTCACTCTTCACTCCCGCGTATGTGCGCGATGGAAAACTTTTAAAATTACTCAGCGGTCAGAAGCGACGCTTTAAACTTCAAATTAAATAATTCCGCAGACGACGTAGAAAGACCTACGCCTCGATTCGCATCTTTTGCCGCTTCCTCTGAGCGGTCGTTCCCGTTTTATAAATTTAATTCTGTCCAACTTCGTGGGATACCTCGCGATGGGGGTAAACGAATCGTTTATTAGAACGAACTAGGCATATTTCCTAATGAAAAAATGGCCAGAAAAATCACCTGGGCGAGTATCATTAATATCACTAAGCTTTTTAGAAAGTACAAAAGATATCTTAATACAGAAAAATATTATTCCCGATTAGAATCGCTAGCATCTATTCTGAGACTCGGCAATTTAGTGGGTTTAAGAAAAGAAGTTAATTATTATGTTTATTGGTGTTAACCAGACGATTTTACCTATATCGATGTTTAAAAAATGGATACAATGAAAATGTAGCATTTATTATATAGGGTATTATAACAATACAAATATAATTATCCTTTATTAAACGAATGTATTTGTTTGTTTTTACTTAATTTAGAAATTTCACTAGAAGCTCCTGGGCCGCAATGACAATGGAAAGTTAACATTTATCTTCAATTTTATTCCAAGTAAAATTAAGTTATCTGTATGAAAAGAAGAATCTACATACATTTTTTCTTTTAAACATGTTCAATTATAGGTTACCGACGAAGATACTTTAAATGATCATGCAAATATACAGATTTTCGTACAGAGATATCGGTTTTTCTTTATAGACAGTCGAGGATAACTCTGTTAACTTCTCATTGTAATCGGGGTCCTGGGGCTAACAAAAACGTTTAAATTCTACTCTTTATTATTTCTTGTTATAACATTTGGATCCTTACATTAAAAATAATTTCATGTCAACATCATAATTATTACGGATTGTTTTATCTTTTTTAAATCTGTTTTTACAAATATGTTTAAACTGTAATCATAAAAAATATACTTCATATGAATATCACGAATAATGAAATATTATAAATATTAATAACAGTCCGTTTGTATTGTTCGATTATGTGCATCGTGGGTTGAAAATGAGCATCTGTTATCAAAATTTTCAAAACAAACACCACGTGGTTCCATTCACATTGAGGCTCTACAAAACGGGTTCGGCTTTATACATAAATGCATGCAGAGTAATCCGACTGGGACCCATTGACGTTAGGCCGGGTTACGGAAGGGCGCGCGGGGGAGGGGGGGAGAGGCGGGTGGAGGGGGAGGTTGCAGCCTTTCCACCCCATTGGAGAAATGGGTTGACCGTCACTTTCCCCGTCCATGTCCAACGATTACCCACTGAATTCTCCACATCGTTAACATAACACGAGAATTGCGATTTTCGCGCTTGAAAAAATGACTCGAATTAATCCAAGATTCGTAACTCGCACACACTGTGTGTCAATTTTTTTTCGAATGATGACAAAAATTCACTTCTTTCAAAGGTCTAAGGTTCGCAGCCCGCCCTAACACAATTTGATTTTCATTTTCTAATAGTAAGTTATTTACAACTCATTGAAAATGGTCATCAAGATTTGAATATTTGGGTCAGTCGGAACCCAAATTTTTTCATTCTAAAAAATAAATAAAAATATTTTGAGTAAGAAATACAAAATCAAAACTCATAATATAGATTCTAAGATATTAGAAACATAATTTGTTCTTGACTTGTTCAGGCTGTATTACAAAACTCTTATTATACTAATTGTTATCCTCAATATACTCGTACTAACAGCAATAAATTATAAGCAATTTATACGCAAAAAAAAAACAAAAAAATAACGAATGCCTTTTCATTATAGAAATGATCGCTGACCTCGGAAATTTTTCTTATTATTTATTATTATAACTAAAGGTCGTAGCCAATATGTATAAAATTAAAGTTGAATACAAAGTTATTTAATAGAAAGAAAACATAGTTGATTGTTATGGTTAAACTCAAAAAGTAATGTATAGAGACAAAGAATAAAATGTTGATAGTAAAACAGTGAAGTATAGAAGAAAAGTAGTAAATTAAAGATACATTTTAGGTTTGTAAATCTTACATTGGCACACAAATTCAGCAAAAATAAAAATAAATAGACCTTTATATGATATGAGTATATTATACAAACGTATGTTTTATTCAAAGTAAACGCAACCTTTAAGAAGCATGTTTGGTCTGTGAAAAAACCAAGAGTATTAAAAATGAGAAAAAGGAAATTCCAAGTTAAATGAAGCTTTAATTTTTTTTTTAAATATTGCACTTGTGTTCAAGCACCCGATAAAAAAATGCTTGAAAAGCGGTTTTTCGTAAAAACTCTGTAAGTATTTTTTTTTCATGAATGATGACTTCCATGAAGAAAATTGTAAATATGTAATAAATATAAGACACTGGCTAGCAAAAAGCTATAAAAAAGAAGACAAAAATACTCAATGGCTGATAATCGAATAATACATGTGGATGAACCTGTCCAAAGTGATCCCCCCAAGGGAAAATAGGTATTTAACATATATTAAATGACAAACTTTGAATGATCTGACTAGTTTTGAAAAGTGCAATTATTTTGCTTCCTACCACAATTCGTACAATCGTGTCGTTCATTATTCAACAAATTATTTCTAAAACGATTTTGATAAAAACCTACAAAAGGATCATTTTGCCCACCGATATGTATAAAATGATCCCTCATGATCATTTTACCCCTTTTGATAAAATAAAAATACATCAACAGTCACATATTTGTCAAAATAATATCCAAAATGCTCTAACTTGGTTAAAATAAAAATAACAAAGTGTTTTACAAGTTTGTGTATTACTTTCGACAAGGGAAGATGACTTTAGTCATTAGAATCTGAAAATTTGTGGTTTACAATAGACAATAGCGAAGCTGATGATATGCAGGATTCCACTGAAGAAACGTCATTAAAAGTTAACGAATTTTCAGATTCTAATTGTTGTTCCGTTATTTTCGCAGCTATAACGTGTACATTTGTGAAAGCATCTAGATTAAAAGAAACTATTTCATATTTTTTTATTCCACTCATAGCACCCGCGGCATGTGTTTGGTTTGAAAATGGATGATTATGGAGTTCCACTAGTTGATTCGCCAAATGCCAAACATCCCTAACTGTTGGCCATACATTCCTGTCTCTATTTCCGCAGTGTAAGTGACGAGCTCGTCCTCTTCTTCTAAGGTAAACTGGTCATTTACTGCCCATGGTTTTCGCGGGATGTATTATGTCCTTTTCCTCACTGATTTAGTGGAAACTGATATTTTTTAATGGCCGTTTTGAATAGCAAACCACGCTAAACATTGTCTAAAGCAGCCGCCAACACATTTTCATTCCAGTTCTGCCGGGCTGTTTTCCACACATAATTGCGAGGCTTCTAAAAATTAAAATAATTCATTTTGCACAATTACCAGGAAATCGTTTTGACTCGAGCGTACATTTATTTCAAAGTTATTTTTAATAAATAAAAAAACAAAACATGAAACTGACATCTGAATAGTGATGAAGATAGGCATTATTATGTAATATTGTCAATGCAGTATAAAGAATGCACTTTATTAGAACTTTATATGATGTTTGAAAATGTCTTACCTTAGATCAAATCGCACACTCTTTTTCACTCATAATAATCCAACATTACAGTCAAACGTCAAAAAAAATGTTTAAAGTATGTTTATAAAATTCAAAACGGTTTTATTAAAAATTTAGGGGATCGTTTTATCTCGGGGATCATTTAGCACAGGTCTCCCCTACTCATATGTATTAGATATTCTTATAACTTCTATTTTATAAACATTTTTAAGGTATTTTTCGTTAGTGATTTTTAATCCGTAATTTAATATAATTTAGTAATCTTTACACATTTATAAAGAAAATGAGTAAATATATCATCTACCTCTGTGAATTAAAAAAAATGGCTGACAAGCCGGACTCGCAGTTTAGCTAGTTTTTATTTTAATATCTGTTTACTATTCATTGATTTTGAAGAATGTATAAATTCAAAAAAGAATGTATAAAAGTTTGCAAAACTTTTCCAGCTAAAAATAAATTATTGAAACGAGATTTTATTCAATATGTGTTACTTTTCTTAAATACTTGCGTGTTGTTTTTATCCATTTAAGTGCTTTCATTCAAGTATTTTCAGCTTTAAAAGGCATAAGAATGAATAAGCAAGAATTTTTAGTGAGTTGCTATTAATATACTGATTTTGGTATCATAATTGATTTTGGTATATCCGATGAATTCCGCTTAAGTAAATTGTAAATTACTAATTGGGAAAAACTCATACCATATCAATAGTTAACCTTTGACGTAAATACTATGACGATGAAGTCACGACGCCTACGCTATCGATTAAAATTTGCGAAATTTTACGGATAACTGTGCCCTGGAATACTTTGATTCATTGACCAATACCTATATATGTGTCGCATTAATAATAATCAATAAGAAATGAATAATAACAATGACTTATCATTTATTTATCTAAAGCTCGTTTGATAACAATTGGAGTGGCATTATCACATCACGTCTACGATTAAAAATCATTAATTTATTGAACGGTTTCATCATTATCATAATTTTATTATTAGTGCATTCATGTGTGTTGCATAGGGCACTGCATTGGTACACTAACCGCAGGATATCTAGATAATGTTTGTTCCACGAAGTAAGACAACCAGTTTTACGCGTCAGGTAGTCAGTCCAGTAACTGAAATATTGAAATGTGAAAACACATTTTCAAATAAATATTTCACGTCAACTTTGTCAAAAATCAAATCCAAGACCTCTTGCATGGTAGTCATTAGACCACGGGACGGATAAATCTTTACTTTAATATTATTACTAGGTACTTAGTTTTATTTTTCAAAACGTAAATTCATACATCCATGTTTAATAAAAAATAATATATAGATAAGTAAATGCACTCAGATGGTGGGGTAAAAATGCAGCGTATATCGATCACATGTTACATGAAGGTAAGGTGATCAGCCTTACGCTTCAGACTCGAGTCCAGTGTAGAACTATCTTTTTAATCAATATTTCACGTAGACTCAAGCGTGGTTAGCGAACTTAACTCCACTCTATTTCTTAATTTAGGATATTTACCTGAGAATAGCCATCGAGTCGAAAGCACTCGTCAAGGATTTTGGTTCTATTTCCCACACAGAACTGTAAACCTAATCCACACGGACACAGATAAAATAACTTAACTACAAATTTTAAACCGAAAAAAACTTTCGTAAGTTTACTATTTGTTTTTTTTATGATTAAAAATATTGCCTCTGATATTGGACATATTTACATTTTTCCTGACTTTTCGAAATTATAATACAAATAAAAAAATTAAAAAAAAATCGTTTTCTGTTAATTTCATTTCGAATGCGGTTCTACAAATACATAATATTAGCTTTTAACCGCTGCGCTGCTTTGCTCGCGTGATATTCAGGAGATATTGGTAAATTAATTAGGTTTGCCTTTTAACAAAAAGAATTTTCCCGACGGACTGATATATTTTTTCGGCTATAAAAGTTTCCTACATCAATTGCCGGTCCTCCAACTATCGCTATGTAAAAAAAAAACGACGATCCGTTAGTCTATGGTGACGTAACATCGTTATTCTGTTTCAGTATTAATACATTTTCCGCTAAGAATTTCTCCGAGGTAGTGATATTTTTTTGGGAAGAAAATAAGTTTATGTCACATATCAGCACTTCAGCTATCCCTACGACAAAAATCACGTCAATAGGTCTCTCCGCTGCGACGTGAAATAAGAATTCATTTTTCCAGTAAGAATTTACCCGGTGGATTGAGTTTTTTTCGGAGTGAAAAGTAGCCTATTTTACTTTTCAGCTCGCCAGCTATTCCTATGCGAAAAATTAAATCGATTGTTTATTCCATTACGACGTGAAGGAAACAAAAATAAACACACAAACACATATACGCATATATTTATTTATTTATAATACGGCACAAGTGCCATTTATAATATAAAATATGACAATATAATAAGTTAGTTAGATATGCAAAAAAAAAATAAAAACATATTAAAACATGGGTATAAAAAGAAAAAGAAAAATAACAAGAAAAATATTTATATACTCGTACCTACATGTATGTATGTCAGCATACAGAAGATATAAAAAAGTTGGCATATTTAAATATAAAAGAGTTAACACCAGATCGTTAGCATAAGTATCTTTTACAAATATTTCGTTAATCGTTACTTTAGAACATCACAAAATATTTATAAAGAGATGATTTAAATTCACAGAGACTCGAGTTAAAAATGTAGATATGAGAGATACATTTATATTTTAGTTATTATAATATATATTACAACCACAAAATCGAACCATCACGCCGTTTCCCCGTAAGGGTAATTAAAGAGGAACGCCACATCACTCTATTCGATCTCGCTTCATCTACATTCATATAACTTCTCATGCAAGCGCACCGATTATTCCAACTTTTAACGTGTCCATCTTCAAGAATTTGTTGGATTTGGTCATGCCATGTCTTTCTCGGTCTTCCTCTATTTCTGCGCCCATCAACATTCGCATTGTAAATATTTTTAGCCATTCTTTCATTGTCCATTCACTCTACATGTCCAAACCAACGCTGAGCTCCTTTTTTGATTTTGTATATTATATTATTATTATAAATTATGTATGTGTAGATATAGGGTCAAAGCACCAATGAATGACCGTTTACGGTTCAGCTTGTAGTGAAATCCACATTTAAGGTATAAATTTCATTATTTAGGCGTACAAAATAAAAGAAAACAACAAAAAACACGTTCATTTTTCTAAGTGCTTTGACTTTTTTATTGAAATACGAGTATTACAATTACAATTAATATTACTCTAAAAAAATAGCAGAATCACCAATGAATGATCACTACTACCCCAGTAAAAATATAATACTCAGATTTAGTTACATCATAACATTATAAAACACCCTAACACATTTGAATATGCATATATTTAAAGAATTGCATAAGAAATAGCATAAAACAAAACACTTACCATTCTCCTTATAAAAACACTATCAATCTCAGAACAATAACGGGAAGACGCACTATTACCTTTTGACAACTCACAGTCCAAAATTCATAGATTTGTTTCTTACCAAAAGATGTGTCCGTCTACTACTTTTGTCACAGTTTCTAGTGTTAAAAGTTTGACTGGACACATGTAGCAATACTTATTATATTGTGTTTTATTAACCAATGGTCATTTACTAGGGGGTGGTCATTTACTGGTGCTTTGGCCCTAGATTGTACATATTATTATTGTATCGATAACGATACCCAAGATACCGTTTAAAAAAATAACTAAAACAGCTTGCTTTTTTCAAACAAATTTCAAGTGTAAATCATAGATGTCACTCTCTTTAATACATGAAAATTCTTTATTGTGTTCTAGAATGTGATTCACAGATGGCGTTGTACAATGCATATTATTCAAAATGTCACTATAAAAAAATACTAAGTACCTACATTTACTAATTTAGTTAATCATTAAACGAAGAGGTTCAATGGTTTTTTGATATTTTTTTTATTTTAGTGGACTATTAAACTCACTGAATTGTTTTTGACTAAAACATGTGTATCGTATTATTTATTTATTTATTTGGGGTAAAAACACCAATTTTAATAAAAATAGGAATATATAGAAATTAAAATTATAAAAACAGCCAACATTAATATTATTATCAGCCCTTTGTTTTTTTTTAAGTATCGCGTTTCAATAATTACTCCCTGTGTGACGTCTCAAGTTCTCTTCCGCTTCTTCTCGGTCAGTTCTGCCGATTGATCCGTTGATGTACCGTAAACCGGAAATCTTTGAAAACTCTTTTATCATTGGTTGATTCATATGAACGAGTGACGTCGTTCAAAGTAGTTCGTTTTTATTAAAAGAGATTTTTTTTTTTCATTCATTTTCAAAAATACTTTGCCTTACAATTTAATTGCTCTAACGTTTACTGAGCGTACGAAAACCTTTTTTATGCATTTTCCCGTAGGGCTAAACTTCCTTATCTTTACAGAACACATATTTCTTGTCGATGTACGTCTTGCAAGCCTAATAATATACGTTTTTAAAAAATATTTAGAATAAACCCATTGCCTTTGAAAAAGCTGAGTGGTAGACTGATCCACCAGTGTACGTTATTACGATACTCTTGTGACATAAGATTTATTATTAATACGAAATATTAGAAAATAAATAGCTCAATTCTTAAATTTATTGCAACAGAGAGGGAAAACATTTTTGAGAAGGGAATATGAGAGTCTGGGCATTTACAGGGCTTATGACCTTTGGCCTATTGGCTGGTTTAAGTGGCCACTTTACACACTGTGTAACATTCACCACTCTGCCTATGTTTTAACATCCACGTTTCCTCAACTCTTCCATCTGTTGACTTTTGTGAAGTGCATGAACAGCTCCCTAGCGAGAGGATCCAGCCAGTCTGCAAGCATTTGGACATACTTAACACATTGTACCTCGATTTTTTACCACTTTGTAATGGGTGTCCGATAAAGGGTTATTTATTCATTGTTTTTAATTGGAAATTAACTCATTTGGTACATATTTTTTGTTGTTCGGTGTATAAATTTATTACCAAACCTCTAACCCCTCATTCGATTATTATAAATTAATTTAACATACTATATTTAGGTAGATAAATAAACTAAAATAGTCGATGACTTTACAATAAAAAACACACACTGTAAATAAATTATTATAATATTTATTCTCACTGTTTGTTTGACAGATGTTTTTTTTTTGTAGTTGCTTGTTTTTTTGTATTTAAATATAATGAAAGCGACTATAATCAATACATTGGCTGATACTTTATGAAAATACTATTAAATAACATTTTTATATCAGTAAATGTTGTAATTAAGGACCCCACTATTCCTTTGACCCTCACTAAAGCAATTTGGAATAGTCTTATCATATCACGTTCGTTTTTTACATTTTTAAAGGAATAAAGGTGTATAAAATACTGTCAAGTAAAAAAAAACATTTTTTTGTTAATTAGTAGCATAAAATATATTTTTAAATTTGTAATTTTGAATACCGCAAAAACGGTCATTTCTTCGACCAGTCTCCTAATACGTCACGATTCATGTTTATTTATTTCTAGCCATTGAGTTTTGTTTAGAACATTATCACGAATATTGACGTCACAACAACCAAGGTCAAACACGTCGCGTTTTTCGGCGAACGTTATATTTATTGAATTTCTTTTTAACATTTATGCATGAAAATATTTCTCCATATTGATCCATATTGATTTTGAAAATACAATTGATTATTCTTAAACCATTTCATATACTTTAATTGGTATTCGTAGTTTGTGATATTTCCCTATTTAGTCGATTAACTTTACGAAATCTACAATACCTACACATGAAACAGAATCAAGTCGAAAACCCTAAAAGTCTTTGGACATATTTTCTTAAATATACACATTGTACATATCCCGAAGGCCGGCAAGTTATTTAAAAGCCCCACTGTCGTCAAAATTGGTTGCATGAAAAAAGTTTTCGTAAAAAGACAACATTTTACGAAAAAGGAAGCATTTTAAACTTTTACAAAACGTTTTTCCGTACAACTTACCCGATCACTGAGAAAATTGTGTGTCTTGAAATTACAGCAGAACTCTGAACTGTTTATCTGAACTCTAGTCATTTCGATTGCAAAATATCCGGATCGTTATCCTGATACAAAAATAAAGGAAATGTTATTATTACAGTTTATTAGACAGGCGCCTTGGCGCAGTTGCTAAGCCAGCAAACTGAGGAATTAGCGTCACGGGTTCGATTACCGCCAGTCGTAAGAAAAAAAATTAAACAAAGTCTTTTTTTCAATTAGTCTTGGTGTTAAGGAGTACTTTTTATAAGCTCCTTCCATATCCCCTCTTTCCCGCCTGCTGATAAGCCTCTAGAATAAAACCTAAGCGGGTTTAAAAAAAGGGCGCTGGCGCTTCTTCGTCAAATCAAATAATTTTTCGTTTTCCTGTCTTTCAAAACATTGCACTAATTTAATACCAATGAAATTATCCGGATAACGTCTGGCACTCTTTTAAAATTAATAATTAGAGTTTTACTGTACATACAAATATTTTTGCATTGCAAACTTATACCGATGATTCAAGAGTAGCTGCATAAAAATTATGTTATGTTTTCGTCGAAACGGATTGCATTAAAAAAAAAAAAACTTTAAATTCACTATTTTTTTTCCATGGATCTGGCCCTAAATCGACTGATACGCTAAAAAATATTCAGGGTTGTGACCCAGCTCAAGAAGCAGGGATATGCATAAATAAACTAGGAACTTATAATTACAAACCTTCCTGTGGTTATGCATCAAAATACACGGCCGTGTGCCAATCGCACAAGATGGCCGTAGATCTTGTCAATCGGTAATGATGGATTACGAATGTGCCTTCGATTAAAAAGTACGATGCATTAGCAGTAACTTCCTGTAAATTTAATTGATTTACCTCCTTAAACTGTACTTATATTCGATGACAGGGAAATGTGCCTATATATTACCACTAAAGAGGTTTTAATTATAATTACCCAATAAAGGATTTAAATGAAACACGCTTCCAGTTATTTGTATGTACTTAATTTATCTGGTTTTAATGAGCCTCGGTTCGGTGTACTTTCCTAGTCAAGCAGGAAGAAGTGGACAAATTATAAATAACAGAATACTATGTTGATTTAATACACATTAACTACGAGCTCAATGTCCCAATATATATGATTATCTATAAAGAATTACAAGCTAAACTTAAACTAGCTTCATTGTATGACAGAGGAAAAATGTTCAGTTTAATGTTACTGTATAAAACATTAAACTCTCTATTTGATTGCCCAGAAATTGCACAATTAATAAGGTTTCATGTACTACAAAGACGTACAAGGCAGCAAATGTTATTTCTGGAAGAAAACTGCCGAACCAAGGTCAATTACAAAAATGTTATTGATACGTTGGCAATCATTGCTAACAAATTTAGGAATACCTATTATTGATATTTTTAACACGAGTGATTCACAAATTAAAAAATGTCTAGAATTTTTACTTGAAATTTACGTTGATTGTATTTTGTATCTTACCTTTATTTTTGTTTTCCCTTTTTATTTTGTTATCCAATTGTATTTGGTTTATGTAATGTATAATTTTAAATGTAATATATTTTATTTGTATCAATACTTTATTTACTTTTGTATTAATGTGTACGATAAAAAGCGATAAGTCGTGTTAAGTAATAATAGTAATTAAAAAAAATATTGGTACATCATTAAGATTGCCCGTTCTTTTTTCATTTTTGAACATAAGTAACTAGGCATTTGTAGGTTTGTATTTTTAAATAACGTTCTGTATCTATAGTTCGAAAAGTAACATTTTGTATGTATGTATTCAATATGCATCATCTTTGTGAATTTTATGAAATATAACATGAAATAATTGAACCCAATCAATATTTTTTCCATGATAACATAACAATATAAACCCTAAATGCTTTTTAATTTAGTAAAATTTAGTAAGTCAATGATTTCTGCAAATATTTACATTGTGCACTGCCGATTTCATTCCTAAACCCTAAAATAAATGTATCAAAATCATTCAAATTGCGTAAAAAATGATTTTTTCTTTATTATCGTCTCCATCATCATCCATTATTGCTTAACTAACTAGTGCTGAAACCGGGTCTCTCGAATGCCAGGCTCCGCCATCCTTACGAAGAGTGCAGTGTCAAGCATTTTTGACGAAATTTTGTTAAATACGGATTCGGAATAACGAAGAATTTTTTTTTACTTATAGTCCTTAAAATGTAATAAGATTAGAATGATAGTTGTCAGAAAAAGTGACGACATAACTTTGTAGTAACGTCAAAGTAGTTATTTATATTGACACACTAAAATTCATTTGTATCTGACGTGTTAATTTATTTGTTTAATACAATGCTTGAAACATAAATCAACATTAATATATAAAATCAGATTTAAAACTAAAAGAAAGCTAAAACAAACCTAATTATTAACGACGTTCTTACAAGGTTACATCATTTTGCAAAAACGTTAGAGATGGGACAAATTGATCAATGTAAATTGATAGAATAAAAAAAATATTAATTTGATGTTGTTCATGAAAAAGGTATAAATGTCTCATTTTTTGGTGAATAATTGTGTTAAACACACTATAATAGCGTTGTTTTTGCATTTTTTATATCAATTTTCGGAAACAGAGTTTCACGATTGCATGAAATAACTGATAAAATCGATTTGATCAGTCATCAGTAATTTCCCATCACTAATGAAATTAGTTTGACAGCTGTTATTCTGTTAATCAAGCTATATTTCAAGGACTATAAGTCATACTTACGCAACTGGGTTTTCCGTTTATAATTTAATTCTATTTAGGTTTAATTTATCTTTTAACTTAAATATTAATCTTCTTATGAAAACAAATTTAATCTTTCGTTAAATCGTTCAGTATTAACACTACAATAAGAAGATCGTTATTTTGTTTTACCGCGTTTTTCTCAGAAATATGTCTGAGATACTGCACTCTTCATACGGAAGGGCAATGCTTTCTGTTTGAGGGTTCAGTTGCTACATGGGTCGTCGCTTATTTTGTTTTCCAGTGTTTAATTTAAATCATTTCCACGTCCGGGCGGATAAATAATACAGTCATGTATGTGAATTAGAACCAGAATCCTGGTTGAGCGTTTTTGACTCAATGGCCACTCACAGGTAAAAATGCTTAAAGTCCGGGGTTCGCCAACCTAAGCGGATTTCCCATACCAATGCAGTGCCAATTCCATTTTTTTAACTACCGGTTTCTGGGGAAATGGAGATCATCTGGGCAAATAATAAATTTAGTACAAGTATATGCTACGTATGGCTCTTAGGTGATCATGATGTCATATAAATATGCAAAAAAGTATATTAAATATTTATTTTTTGATGCCTCTCATTCACACCCGGTGATTGTTCCCTGTATTATACTTGAAGGTTTTTATGCGGAAAAAAGTTATTAGACGCGTGTTATTACTTAAAATGATCTGCGTACAGTGTGAAGGGAGATACAAATCACAGTGCGAATTTGATCTTGAGGTAACAAATGATAATTTTAATTATATTACGTAAGATATTATAAGATAGAAGTATCTAAACATCTCATAGAAAATTGGTAGCTTATTGACATGAGACTGTACGGATATCTTATTTCTAATTAGTCGATGAAAATCCTTGATAGTAGACAATTATAGGAACCGGAAAGCATAGATCATGATATTTCAACTTGAAATCTCGTAGCTACCTTCAAATATGCCGAAGTCAACTTGAAGAACACGAGTCATCGCGCAGTATTGGGCACGGATGCGACATAATTAGGTGTACCGAATTCTGAATGCGAAACTAAATCTAGAATTTTCGTCAAAAGAATGATTATTATTGTCATTCTTAGAAATAATTTGTTTCGGATTCGTAGACAACCCCAATTAACACGATTAATTATTTATTATTCGTGTCAGTTCATACGATTACTGGGAAACCAAGGTTAGGAAGAAACGCGCTCTTACTTGTCTTTGCACAAATGAAGTCCTATATTTTCTCCCTGATTTTTTTACACGCCATAGATATTTATCATCGGCGTGTCACCGTCATTTTGATTTTTTGATATTGTTTATATTATGGGAGCTAGGGCCATCCAAAAACTTTTAAAAGCGCCCGATTTTATCTGCTTTCTTCGAACGCACGGTATTCAAATATGATAAATAATTTTGAAAAATGGAAAATACATCGAAATGAAAATTTTATCCTTGACTCTTTTTAAATAAAACCATCAAAATGGGCCCAATTTTGTCAAAATCAGTTCTTCGTATTTTCCGCACTGTATCGGGGAGGCACCTGCGAGAAATATAATGTTCGAATACCTATAGGTCAAAGTTCTTGCCTACCGTTAATCGTTAGGTTTGATTTTAGGATTTGCTTAGCTGCGATGGTGTGTTTGATCGAATGTTGTGAATTTTAAAGGGAAAACATTTTTGCATTAGGCCAACACATTAAACAGTCACTTATATAAAATTAACGTAGTTCAGAGTTATAGTGCGAGTGTGGCCAAGACTTGGAAACGCCTGACCACATACTTTTTGTCTGCTAGGATATAAGAATTATTTTTAATTTACAAACATAAATTTTCCTATAAATGTCACTTCTCTCCTATCGTCACTTACCCCCGAAGTGATTCATCACATGGGTAGATTTCTGAGTGAGAGTGGTGTGAACTTTTAGGAGGGTGCTATTTAATTTTTTATTTATCCTTTTGTACATAATGTTAATTGTTCATTAAAAATCCCAGTCTACATTAAATCATTTACGTGGATGGCAGAAATCATCCTTTATAGGATGAATTGCCAATTAAAAAAACACGTTATTTAAAAAAATGTAATTTTTGTACATACAAAAATTAATTAATCATTATTGTTATGTCCCGACTTGCTAGATAAACCCGTGTTAAGTGCACAAAATCATTCAAGTAATAACCAAAAATACATTTATATGATATCTCACTGACATGTACCTATGTGCACATATAATACAACAAATTAACACATCATTTTAATAAAAATACCGATGAACAATTTTTGAACAAGATGAACAAAAGTTGTCACCCGATGTTCTTTGATTGTATTTTTTTTATGAATGAAAAATTTTGACTCTGCTTTTGGATTGTGTTTATTTGATATCTGAACTTTTTCCCGTTAAGTCGAGAAAATGATATCGGCCAACGGGCTGCTGCCAGAATTGATGACAATACGGGCCCGATTTATGGTATTTTCCTTCACTCTTCCCAGAAATTCCGGCGCTAGGTTCTCGCATTCTTGACGGATATTCTCTTTGAGGGCTTTAAGAGTCTGAGACTTGTCAACATAGACTCTTGATTTCAAGAAACCCCACAAAAAGTCAGGAACGGTTAAAATGGGTGATCTTACCGGCCAGTGCAAATCACTAAAACGAGAGATTAAGCGCCCCGGAAATACAGCCCTCAGAATATTAGTTGTGGCTTGTGCAGTATGCGCCGTTGATCCATTCTGTTGGAACCACATATTCTCCAATCCCAAAATTATCTGTTAAGACCGCCGATTGATGCCCAACTACGTGGCACGTCGTCTGGTCGATACTCCGGGATCCTCAGCAGAACGGCTGCTCCGGGGCCGGCCAGACCTGGCAGCATCTCATGTTGTCCCATACACTTCTAAGTGAGCGGCTTAACGTCTTAGGGTTTGTCCAGTTGGTGTCAGACGACCGGGAAATCTGCGCCTAAGTTCACGCTGCGTCAACACCACCAAATAATTATTGCGCGAAAAAAACGAAACAATTTTTCCGCGTTCTTAGAGGAGTATAGCGATTCATGTCTCGTTGACACGTATTTTGTATCTGTTTACTTCACAAATGTCAAAGCCAGAACTAACATTTGCCGCTATTTGGAAAAGTTATGGCATCTTCCGATAGGGTGACGACTTTTGAGCCACCTTATACATATATTATAAAACATTCATATCAAGTATCTATTTTTCCAATAAATATTTTTAAAAACTCATAATTTTATGGTTAGATGCGCAGTTTTATCACTGCAATGTATGTTCCCTAGAACTGGCATTCGTTGCTTACATGAGAAGACATTGAATAATGATAACAGCATTAAATAATGCTGTGTTGAAGACTCATTCATTAAACTGAATAAATAAATTGATGTTTTTGTGACAAAGTTTATTGTATAACAACATTATTTGATATTATGATTGGCAGTGATAGTGTACGTATGAATTGCATTTATTAATAAGGATAATAAGTTAGGCGCCTACAACCCGTTGAGTTAGGTTCGATTGCTCGTGATAGTACAGAGACAGCAGCTGGGGAACCAGAAGACGTCGTTGTAGAGCCTTTGGCCTCCCTGGTCCAAGGCCACAAGCCTCTTCTGCACGTAGCGCTGCTCGCAGCGAGAGGAGTACCCCAGGGGCAGAGAGCAGAGCCCGTTGCACTCTTGCGATCTGCAAATCAATACAATATTATTTATTAAATGTATATAGGCAATAACGTTTCATTTCCGCACTTCATGTTTTTGGTGAAATTTTAATGTTGGCGAATAACTGATATGAATATTAAAATTTTGCTCAATATATTATACCGTAAAAATTAAATATTCACAATCAAAATATTCTTCGTAAAAAAAGACTAAAATCGTAATTCTATAAAAAGGTTTGAACTTAACGACAATTTAAGACAAAAACAAAACGATTATTGAAGAAATAATTTAAGCTTTGAATTATGAAAAATACCACAAAATTAGATTTAAAATGCTTTTGTTTCTTTTTCAATTAGGACGTCAGCAGAGACACAGTGAGCCACGTCTTGCTGGAGGATGTGATTCTAAAAAATGCTGCGAAACGCCCAGTTATACTACTGACTGGTCCAACTCGTTAGCGTCCACGTCGCGAACCCTGGGCAATGATCACACTTATAACGGTGTGATTACAGCAGAAAGCGAAAAGATGAAAGGCGAGTTTCTGGCACCTCCAAACCAAAACCTATCACCTTAAGGAAGGCAACGCTGACAGGAAAATCCTAAAAATCCCGACCATATTTTCCCAGGAATCACTATGGCGAGTACATCCAATAAGGAGAGTTTAGAACCTGTTCCGAGTGGCGCAGGACAGTGATGCTTTCGCAGCAGAGGTCTCTAACAACGAGGGGACCTGACAAGGTACCGGTAAGAAGAAGTATTTTTTTTGAAACCCAAATTACAGTTTTTACTTTAATAAATTTCGACTATTTTCGATAAAATTAATTTTCTTTCTTTATATTACTATCAATGTACCTAATTTTAATGTAAATTTCAACAGACATGCGAAAAGTTTTTAGTAATACAAAACTTTTAAGTATAATTTTTAATCAGAAATACCTCAGACAAATATTGTTTTCTTTTTATACTTATTTAATTAATTTTTTGATTGCGCGATTTTGAAAGAAAAGCTTTTTAAAGTGGCAAAATCATATGGCTTTCATATATTTTATCAGACTGCAGTATTGACAGAGAATACAAGTTAATCAAATAAAAAATACACGTATTTTTTTTTCGAATAAAGTATTTGCGTTTTTACGGTTTACCTTTTATTTCAATTCGGGATTCATTTTTACAGTCGTAAATAAATCTTTTAAAATAAAACACTTTGGTAGAAAGGGGTTCGAACCATACGAGTAGATGCGCGGAGTTCACGACACTTCTTCGGGA
Organism: Micrasema longulum; assembly: GCF_059751315.1. Taxonomy (NCBI): domain Eukaryota; kingdom Metazoa; phylum Arthropoda; class Insecta; order Trichoptera; family Brachycentridae; genus Micrasema; species Micrasema longulum. Next base: position 269,501 of record NW_028277938.1, on the reverse strand, counting down.
CCGCAACTCGCCTCAGTTATGTTGGTATATACAAGTCAATACTTTATATTTTTTAAGTTAATGCTTTATGTTTTAATTAGTAGGTAGGTACCATGCGCGGTCCGTTCATAGAACGCATGGAACCATTGGTTTCCCTACATTTTGGCAAATAATGTTTATAAAATAGCATATTTAATAAATTAATTATCAGTCATAATACCTAACATTAAGATAACTATAAACAAATTATGTAATAATAATTTGATTAATAATCGCGATAAATTGTGAAGAAATTTTACCATCACCTTAAAAAAATATGTTAAAAAGCAACGTAACCTCCGGCACAACCATTTACCAGCGCTGTCAAGCGCGTACTGATCGGCAAGTACTTGCTACCGGCTGGCTGGGTATCGATTCAAAGAACGATTGCGATGGAAGCAAATTCGAATTCCGTTCCAGCGCCGTACTGAACGCGCAGTCCGGGCGCAGGCGCAGACTTAAATCCTCACTAGGCAACGGAAACAATCGAAGCAAAACAATACATTATTTTCCATGTGATGCAAACGCAATACCGCGCCGCGCCGCACAGTACAGAGATGCAATTTTGGTATTTTGGCGCTGGACATAATAGTTTAATAATTATTTTGTGGTAGAGTAGGAATACAAAATTAAATCTAGAATTTAATTCAAATATTACATCAATAAAATATTGCTTTGTTATAAGAAAAAAGTTTATAATCTACTGCATATATTGATTTTTCGGGTTCAAATAATGACCAATTATTTTTCGTTGAAAAGCCATGTTTTTTAACAAGGTAATATTTATTCTGGTTTTACTGCATTTTAGTCAAATAAAATATAATTCCACAAAATACTTCGTGGTTTTTTACTATAGTATATATATATATAGTGAAGTCGGTTAATTTGTTATTACAATTTATTACTTGATATGTAAAATTATTGTTTTTATTTCTAATCATTTGTATAAAGTATTTAGTTTGTCTTTATTTTTTTAAGGGCAGTGTATATTATTATGTACCAATTACTTATATATATTATTATGTACCAATTACTTATATATATTATTTGCTTCCCTAATCAAAAACCCCACCGCACGCCCCTGGCTGTTACATGTTTTTTGTATTTTAGGTGGGTACTATAGTCTTTTTTAGAAGGCCGTATGATAATTTGTAATTACGAAGATTTTTATAAACATGTCAAAACTAATACTCTAATAATTGTTGTTTTATAATAATTATTTTCTTAAAAAAAAAGAAAAAAGTGAAAAATAGATTATTTGGGTTTCACGTCAAAATAATTGATTTAATTAGGCGTTGAAATCTCCGCGCATACTAATACTAACGTGGAATTGAAATTGCATTCAAGATTAAGTACATAAGTTCATACAACACGAAACGTTAAAATGATCGTCGGAACCACACAGGGGCCTTATGCTGGACTTATTCGTTTATAGAATCGTATACAACTTCCGCAATTCGGCGAGTGACAGCATTCTTGAACCACCCAAACGAATGCAGTCGATTGAAAACCAATCGACTTTATCTCGAGTGCCTCAAAGCACTCGACATTGGCAATCGAATGCGACATCGTAGCTTCAGCTGTCAAACTTCCTTCTTGTAAAACGCTCGGTATTCATGTTTGAATGACGAGTAGGTATTTTTGTTGTATTTTTACTTAAAATTTACAACACTAATCAATGTTATGATGATGGCGTATCAGCAAATGTGCAACAAATATAACTGTACTTATTTTCAATCAATCGTTAAATTATGTTTCCCTAGAAACATGATTTCAAATTAATTTTTTTTAAAAACGTATTTGAGACATGTATTATGCAATATTTTTTTAATCCATTAAATGAATATGAAATATTTCTAATGACATGTAGATGTGTGTTATGTCAACGGCAAATCATAATGATCTATGTTGCAGTGTCTTATTAAAACAATTTTTATAATTTTTTTCATAATATTCCATACATAAAATATTCCACGGAAGAAGTCTGACAAGAAACAATAAAGGTTTACGTGTGGCAGAAGAGCCATAGATAAATACGGATTTGTTGGTGTTGCCACTTTCTCGTTTGTCTTTGTAATTTAATTGTCGGAGGGTTTTCAAGAATAGCATTATGACAAAGCAATCGAGATGCCCAATCGAAAAAAATTGTAAATTGTAATTGTAAATTGTCGAGTGGGTGACAAAATGTCACATCTTTCTAGCATAAGGCTCCTGTAGTTCTAATAAAAATATAAAGACATGTTTTAGGTAACTTTTGTTTGACACCGGCTATTACATAGACGCCTACAGTTTTTGCACCCAAAGCGAATGATGTTCATTATGCGTTATCGGTAAAAAAAAAAGGGTCAAAGTAGTGTGAAGTGCGTACCATGTAAATGTGTAGTTAATGGACATAATATGTAATATGTAGGTACTTACATGCAAGACTCAGTTTTGACAAGCTGCGAGTACGCAGGGTCCGTGGTGTCTCCCATATTGACGACGTACATCCAGTTTCCTTGCTTGTTGAGGGCTGCTCTGGGCATGATGTACTGGGACCTCGTGGGACACAGCTGCTCCGCCCCCGCCCCCGCCTGTCGTCTCTTTCTGCTGCTCTCCTGTCTCTCCTCATCCAATAGTGGATTCGTAATGGCCTTCGATTTATTACCCTTCTTTGTGTTTCGGGTCGAGGAAGTGTTTCTTTTTGAAAATGTTTTGGATTTCAGGTCGTTGCTGTCGACTGCTGGCAATGTGGTTTTGTCGGATCTACTAATGTCTCGCGGATTTCTATAAAGATATGTGCCAATTAAATAAATACCTTTAAGACAGTTGAAAAATCGAAAGTTTTTAACTAAAATAGAGCGGGGCAAATGGGAGAGACAGTGAATAAATTAAATAAATAGTTTAGCGGCTCAAGGATCCGGTTTTATTATTTGTATAGAGTTTCTATATTACAAAGCGATAAATCTGCATAAAAAGTTAGCAGCTGTATCGCAGTAAAGGCGCCGTACTTCGTAGAACTCGTAGGCCACCTGTCACCGTGGAATAGCTATTATTCATACAACGGATATAAATACGTTAACACAGTCATATACATCACTTACAGTCAAATGACTTTATTATGAGTGTCAATTGAAATATTTGCGTGAAAGTACAGGAATCGTTATTACATGGCTTGTATCTGAAAACATTTTTGATTAAATAATCTTCACGGTATGTAACATCGCTCTTGCAGCGAGGCTAGAAGGAGAGAGTTTCAGAATCAACCGAAATTAGTGAAATGAAGTCTGACTTACTTTTGCCACCAGTCGCGGGAGGTGACGCGGGTCAGGGGCGGGCGCGGAGAGCGGCGCTGGGGCCCGGCCTGGGGGGCGCGGGCCTGGGGCTGGGAGTATGGAGCTGGCGGGGCGCGGCCCTGGCTGTAATACCTCCCTGCGTTATTATCGAAATACTCCCCTCGAGGACCGACATTATTGCGATGGAAATCGGAAAACGGTGGGAGCTTCGGAACTTCGAAATACGAATTGCCCCGCCAGAAGTCTTCGTACTGGTCCAAGTCGACCCCGGGCTGGAAGCCGGTGCGGAAGTGGCCGGGTGTCCAGCCGTCGCCCAGCGAGGAGTTGGCGGAGGGGAGATAGGATAAAGAGGGCGGAGGGGGAGGAGGGCGCTGTTGGTCGCTCGGAGTGTAGTACCCCACATAACCTGTGGCATGGATTGTGTATCGCATTAGTATAGTACTCACAGTACTCACAGTTGGTCGGATTGGCCCGACATTCTGTAATATTACTGACCGCCTCCCTTGCTATACAATTTACACATCCATCCTACTAAGGCACCACCGAGTCACGTTAGGGTCAGGCGCCGTTAGGAATAAAACAAAAACATTCAAGATTTTTACACGGACTCGTCCTAAACAGTATTTTTTCTGGTCGGGTAGGTGTAAAATAAACGGTTCATATTTATTCCAACGGGACCCACTTCCTATGCGGACTTGTGATATCCGTTTCGAAATTTAAACTACACCCTCACACCAAAATAATTTACACAACTAGTTCCCGACCTTTTTAATTGTTAATAATTTAGTGAATTTTAGTGCTTTTTATCTACAGTAATTTGCGTGTAACCAGCTTTTTATTATTTTGATATTACAACGTGCATTTATCTGCATTAACGGAGTGTTTTCTAAATTTGTTAATTATGTTACGAATATCTATAAAAACTTCTTATGATAAAATAACGAGGTTAACATCGTTATTTTCACAAACCAAAGTGCAAATAAAAAACAATCAAATAAAGTATAAAATAAAAAATATAATTGTGTCTTATTCATCACCAATTTTATTCTGAATTTACATAAAGGGGTTAAACATTTTTTCCACAAAGACGTTAAGTTATTTACTAATAAACATGATTATTTTTTTTACGTTGGTGTTTGGTAATAATAATAAATTCAAGTTGTATTTTTGAATGTTTATGATTGCCTATATAATTCGGACAAGTAGTTTCGTATTCGGGGTTGAAGCTCCATAACCATTTTTCCATTCCATCCAGCATTTCCAGCGTTTCCAGCACCGTTATATATTATAGATATATTACTTATATTGCATATTTACAGTGTAATTCTAATATATTATTTTTAATATTTACAAACAGGTAAAAAAGTAAATGTGCGCTTGTACGAAAATATTTTTTTAACACAATTCTATGTCTTCAAAATTTCCTTTTTTAATTTTCTAAAAAAAAATATCAATCAATATTTGCATTAAGTTAATGTTTAGTGAAAGACAGGAATAAAGATTGAGTTGAAGAAATAAAATTGTGTTAAACATAAGAAACTACATTTTTTTTTAAGAAAAGAAAAGAGAAAATAAAAACACACAAGATGTATAAAATAGACTAAAATTAATTTACATACACGCATCTAGTTATTATATGTAATAATATAGGTTTGCATTTGTTTTAAACAATTTCGTTACACGCATTTAAAATGACTAAAACCTGTATTACTATAACAATGCTCACAGAACGTGGACTTTAATTTAACTAGGTATTGATAAGCACCAGTACCAGTATGCATCAAATTATTCAATAGATTGATCAGATAATTCACTATTTGTTTGTAAAAACAAAGTAATTTAATGAGATTGCAATGACATTTTATTATTCAATGGATTGATCAGATAATTGAATATTGATTTGTAAAAACAAAGTAATTTAATGAGATTGCAATGAAATTTTACATAACTTAACGAGTTGCGAAAATCTTATTAAATTAACACATTTAATGATTTAAGTATGTATCAGATAGGAATTAGACGAACCTGATTAAGTTCTATGTTGGTAGAGTATGAGAATACTCGTAAGACTAGATCCGTTAATAGGTAACCATGAGTAAATAAGAGAGAGCTTTAGTAAATTAATTACCACTTCATGGAAAAACAACAATTATTTGAAATTAAAGTACTTATTATAATATTCTATGTTCGATTACTTATTTTTTTATCTCCATTATTATAAATGTTTAGTGCAGTATTGATCAAATTTATAAATAATAATATAATGCAAAAATATCTTTCCAGTTTATACTTTGAACGTCCAAATATCAATTATATAAGATAGGGATCGGCATACATGGGTTAACGAGAGCCACATTCTGGATTTCTATATATCGTGAGCCTACAAGGAAAACCGGGCCAAGTCAGAATTCTTGTTTGCAAATCCAAAATGGAGTTTTTATACATGGTCACAAACTAAAAATTTTGCTATTTAGTGTACTTTTGATTGTAAGTTTATTTTGATTTATATAGACAAAGAATGAGTAATGTATAGTGTTAGTACGGAAGTGTTTTGATGTTGACAATATTTCCTGTAGCAGATGTTCATAGATTAACTTGATCAATATACAATGATCAATTGTGTAAAAAAGATTTTTGGGAAATACGGGTACACACTGGGTTTTTGTTTCAGTAAAAGATAACATCCAAAAAATTTCAAATTCGCAAATAATTGGCTTGCCCAGTTTTCCTTGTATTATTTCGATATACGAGTATAAAAGCCACACCATAATTATGTTCTCACGTAGTATTTAATACACAAATTCTAATTAATTAATATATTATACTTAGAATATTCCGTACAAAAAATAGTTGATATATAAAGTTTAAAAAATACGCTTGTAGGAATATGAATATAAAAATTAGAAAACTTGAGAAAATACAAATGTAATAGGGAATGAAAAAAATCGGATTTTTATCAATTGTGGGAGCGGCACTCAACCCAATGAACAGTCGGATATGAGATTTTATGAAATATTTGTGTAATATTTTATGTTGAAATGAGTACTCAGTAAAACTTTTCAAAATAAAAGAGTGCGTTTTCGAAAATTTAATATCGCGTGTTATCGTACGGCATTAATATGAAAAATACACTTTCATCCATTAAATTTATCAACGAAACTTTTCTGGTGATTTTCTTTCCGTCTTTCAAAGACTCGACAACATTAGTAGATACATAATATCATCAGAATTTATGTTATTTTTTAGTACATTCGTATGTTCTCTAATATTTAAATAAATTAAAACATAAATCCGGATTTAACAAAATTACTTTACATTTATTTATGGAGTGTAGTTTTGATAGAGTTTAAAATATTCAACCAAACGTACACAGCGGACACGACTTACTTAAATAATGGATTGGTTAATATATTATTTTAACTTGATATTCTCAGATCGTATTTTTTCATGTGTCGTAGCAATAAACAACTCAATCCGTGTCTAATCAAAAGCAGAGGCGTAATAAGTGCACATAAATACGAAGAGTTTATAATATCTCACGACCAATATTTTGGGATGACAATTATTAGATTTAACCCTTAGCAGATTTTTACTACGGTGTAAGTGGTATTTTCAAACGAGTCCCTTGTGTCTTAATATTCTATATCGTGGGTATACTGGCAAAAAGCTTCAGCTCTCAAATCCCTGTTTTAAGAAATCATACATTTAAGTTTTGTTCCAATTTTACTCTTTTATATTTTATTTAAATATAGTAGGATAATAAGTGCTCATTTAAGAACACCTTTTTAATTTTTCCGTTCCTTAATTTTATATTAAGTTATTCAAAGCTTTTAGCCTGAATAAGATACCAGTTTACGACTTAACTTTAAATTTATTTTTAAAACTACAGATATATGAAATTTAATATGACTTAGTGTATTTTGCCAAATTGTAGAGCGTAAAAAACTTGACAAAACTGCATCATTAAGTCAAATCCGCACATTTTCGAGTAAACTTTTTTTGCCAGTATACCCACGATATACAATCCTATTATTTTTTTTATAAAATACGCATTTCCATAATACATTAGCGACCGGCCGAAACAAGACTTTCGGCTAAAACCAAAACCGAATTTCGTTCGCTCACTGTAATAAATACGAGTGAAATAATGTGATATAAGTACATTTTTTTTTTTTTTTTTTATATACGCCTCCACTCGTTTGCGAGTGATTTTGGCATTTTTATTTTTGGAAAGTTATTTTTTTTTTTATCGTATTTTGTATCACTGCTCTAAAGTATTGTTAAAATACATGTATTTTTTTTATCTAAGTAGGTAATCAATGTTATCGTAATAATGAAATGCCCGTTCCAAGATAGATGCAAACTTATCTAATATAAATAAAAGCAAGTTGTATGGTTTATCATAGAATATATTATAATACAGATATAATGTGAATGTGATATATTAATATTTGAATAAAGGAATAAAGACGGGAAATGTTTCATTTTGAAGGCTTCTAATTAAATATACAAATGTTTGTTATATAAAAGCAAACACAATATCTTATAGAGCCGAAAAATCTCAAATGCTCATATCTAAATTTATAATAAAATAACATTACTTGTGTTAACACCTAATAGTAAGTAATAAAATTCGAATAATATATATATATGGCTCTATTAAAGGTACTTTAGAGAAAATATATTTAAATATTCAAAGCGGCTGAGTGGTAAATGTTAGGGTGTGTTTGTTTTATATCCCTGAGATATTTATTTATTCCCAGGTCCTTCCCCGTTCAGTTCAGAGTGAACCATTTCAGTGCATTGTCGGGCGCGCTTGCCACACTATTGCATTCGTTTTCAGACGAGACGAGAATACCATGGCGTGTTTTGAGAATCGCTCGCATATACATAATAATATGTACATGATCTTTAACATCACCCGCAATTTGTTATATTGCACCGTGATCCGTGACGCCCTGTGCGGACGGGTACTGCTACTCTTGTCCGGGTATTCTAAAAGCATATTTCTCTCTTTACTCCCCTATTTCCCACCCCCCGCACTATTTACCTTTGTGAACCTGATGGAGAGTGCTCCATCGCCTAATCTTTTATTTCGGGTGTTTACCATCGGATTAATTGTTCAATATTATTATTTGATTGCTTAAACAGAATAATTATGGACGGCTCTCTTGAGATTTCCAATATACATACATACGACAAGTAAAAAGGAGCTCCGCAAAAGGATTCTACGAATAATAAACTAAAGATTTTTTAACATTTTTAAATTTGTGAAAAAATATTATTAAAATTCCAACTACTACATTATTACGAAAAAAACCTTTTTTTAAAAAAATTTACTGGTCGAATATTAAACTCAATGCAATCATATTAATTATTTGACAATATTTTTTTTTTTCAATTAATAAATTGTTGGTAGGTGGGTACAATTTAACATTTGTAAAAATGGTGTAAAAACATATTTTTATGCAAGTTAAATATAATTTAATCTCATTCTAAATCATTTTGTCCACATTCAATACATAAAAAATGCTTTTAGATTTTATCGATGCCGTACAAAAACTTTAAAATGATCACAAAATTAAAATTTCACGCCTTATATTTTGTTTGAGAGACCAGAATGACAATTAAAAAATAATAATACCTATTACAAAGCTAAATGGGAATCTTTTTACAAACTTCATGTTTTTTAAAAGCGCCTACAAGTATTTTAATTATTTTAGTTTCGTAAAAATGTTCCCAATAAAGTAAAGCCACTCCTTTGTTGCTTCGGACGTCGTGATAACATCTCAAGCTGGAGATTAATTTAAGCTTGGACAAATAAATTTACTCACGAAGCGCGGAAACAAATTGGAATTAAATTTTTAGTGATAAAACTATCTTCGATGTCCGTGGCGTGATTTGAATACGTAGGAATAAACTAATTACGCATGGCAATCTCGTCTGAAGCGTGTTAACACGAGACTGTTAATGATTGTGATTGTGGACAAGAAAAAAAACATCGAAACAGGACAGGAATTTTGAAACTTGAAAACATATGCATAGAAAAACTTACGCAATAAAGTGAGTTTCGTTTTTTTACCGTTTATGCCGTTGCGCGACGCTCTCTAGACACCTCATTAATCAATTTTTTATAACGAGAATATTATTCTAATATTTAGTGAATTCTATACATAAATGACTTTAAAAACTGACTCGGTACATAGCTTTCTCTCGAAGTAATAACTTTTTTTACATTTTTAGGAATAATTTTAAAGTACTCGCGCATAATTTGAATCGTCACGTCAGTATTGATTGAAATGGGAAGATTAAGATATTTAAAAAATATTTTTTAAAGTTTGCACGTTTTTTCCCGTAAGTGCACGATTAGTATGACTTTCTAAAACTGCCTTGTGGCAATGCGAAACCTTTTTCTAGCTCGGGATTGGATGGTGTCTTCCGAATCACAATTCAGGCAAGTCCATAAGAGACTCGCGCAAAAGAAAGTAAAAATAACGCATTGAAGATGACACATAACACCGCAACATCTATATATATAGATATATTAGGTAGATATTGTGTATACGCGCACATCACAAGGCTGCACTCCCTCCGCTACGAGCTTCGAGGAAAGGAGAGTTAGAGCTATGGCGCACATTATCTTTCTATTGTAAAAAAAAAACAATTTATCCAAATTAATGATAATACATTAAATCAAAGGCGTTGCATTTATTTAGGAAAAATAAAAGCGTATTGTATCATTTTTAATCAAATAGCCATGATTTTTTTCTGCACCCCAACTGGTCAAAAACGGTGAATATGTTCGCAGACAAAATCACGTTTGATATTGTGATTTCCGAGGAAGTCGAACCCGGAACTCCTGTGCGCGTACTCGTCAATTATTATTGCAAAACTTTTTTTAATGTGTCCTTTACGATTTCGCGAAACGCAATTAAATTTACCAGACTATCTTACTTCGGATATTTATGTGAGATTATTATGTTTTGTCAACAATATGTTGAGAATGTTCAAATCGTCAATCATTTTGTTCGCTATTTAAATTGACCTTCTGCTGGGTATTCGGTTTTTAGGTTAATGCGAATCTGGACCAGCTTCTCAAAACCTTTTTTATTTAAAATAACCCCCTCTCAAACCATCGCAATATACACTTTTCGTTTATTTATTTTTTCGAAAATCAACAAATGTCGAATGATAAATGTTATTCGGTGCGTAAAATGATTACTTAACCTAGTCGATGACAGGTCATGAGCCATGTTACTTATATTTCCATTCCCCTTGATCAACAATTGTATAATTTTTAAAAAATTAATAATTAACCATATTACCATATTTTGGGATAAGAAGATTCATTCAAATGAATATCTTACACATAAAATTAAGAATAGTCCAGAAGGAGCGTAGAATCAAATTTGATAACATTGGACATTGTCCAAAAATCCCCCCCCTTTGCCCCACTTTCGCCACGCGCATGCTTAAAGTCACCGCGTAATGTTGCCAGATTGCGAAAAATATATTCATAACAAAAACGTAAGAAAATTTTATATTAACAAAAGCAATTTGTTAATTTCTCAAAAATTTATTGTACACGCGAAAAGATAAGTAAAGGGTCAATTAATTAGAGTAATATTTAATCAATGAACTTTGAACTTAAAAAATAAAACAAATGTAATTTTACATGAACTGGATATGTTTATGTCATGTTAAATAATATTTGATGTTTTAAAGATAATGTCTGTCCAATGTCCACCAAGGCGTTGTTTAATTTGACAGGTACATTTTTCATTAGTTTTCTCATAAGATGGGCAAAGTAGCGTCAAAAATTTGACCACCCTGGCAATACTAACAAAATATTTATTTTGTTTTCTTTGACAATCTGACAGATAGAAAAATAATCACATTTTTAAGTAATGCATTTGCTACTTACACATGCAATTGCTACTTACACATGAAATGTGATCCCATCCAGTTTTTTTAAGATTCCAGCAATATTTTTACACTTTAAAACAACACAACACGGCATAATTGAATTCAAATCAAATTGAGTGACGTCTAAAAAGAAACTAATGGGTCAAAACGTAAAACTACTCGTTTAAGAATTCTTATGATCTTATATCATAGAATTTTTACTTATCTCTGTGCGTTTGTACTCTTATAAATATATATATTTTAGAAAAGATTGCAAATTTGTGAGTCTGAGAGTGCCCTCAGAGCACTCGATGCGACACGGAGTACATTATAATGAGTGAGTATACAAGCGGCAGCCTACGCGCAACGCAAGGAACGGAGAAAGCAAATACATGCTCATTTGGTCCGCCAAATATCGTATCCCCGATTGCTTTACTAACGATTTTGTCGTAGAAGCAATAATTACATTGGGTAACTTTACTGTTCCGGATTGCGTACATGCTGACGTTATATCATCGTTATGATTATAGGCAGTACTAGTCGATACGTGAGCGCGTTCAGCAAAACACATCAACTTGAAAAGGCTAAGTGAAGCGTCGACATTCATCTGATAGATATTATTTTTTTGTATAATTAGATTGTAAACGTCCTGAAAAAGGCCACATTTCCTTTAATATTAAAAAAATTACAAATTAAAAAACGGTATGTGTATTTTCATAATATAGTAGTCCTCGTGGCAAATTTTCGACTAAACGCGCAGCAACACCAAGTCCGCCTTCAATAGAGACATCCACCAGTACAACAGTTGATAACAAAACAAAATTCATACATGGGACCTGTGAAGTCGACGAAGTTTGGTACTTCATTTTGGTAACACATAGCCCATCACCAGTTTAATCAATTGCACAGCCAATGCTCTTGAGGATTTAGAGTTAGTTAGATTTAAAACAGGACGTGTGAATAAACTTTTTTTTTCCAAAAAGCACATTCAATACTGCTTCAGTAGATCTAGATTATATTTATTCTGAGAATGTGAATTTTTATATTTTATGCATTATGCATTATCGATAGAATCAAGGTACTGCGTTGGTTTCGACGTGTGGAGTGAATGGACAGTGAAAGAACGGCTAAAAGGATCTACGATGCGATAACGAAAGTTTCCTTAAGCTAGGGTTTCCTAGGACAGCGGTGTCCGTATTTTAACGGCCGTAGTGAACGGTGACGCGGTGGATAACCGTCGTAACGGTGACTAGAGTGTGGTTTCCTAAGAAAACGGTGTTAGCAACACCATTTAACACCGTTTCCCTAGGAAACCACTCTCTAGTCGACGTTACGACGGCTGTCTACCGCATCACCGTTCACTACGGCCGTTAAAATACGGGCACCGCTGTCCTAGGAAACCCTAGCTTTACGGGGAAACGGCGTGATTGTTTGTTTATTTGATATTATTTCGTCCTTTTTCAGCTTTATAATATTTTTTATTTCAAAATATGTTTGTAATTATTCTTTCAATAAGTTGCTAATTTATAATACATTATGGTTTTTACTGTGATTTTCATTAAAATCAAAAATGTAAATAAGTATATAAATAAATATTGATAAATGCTTGTCCCTATATAAGTTTATCCAAAAACTCTTTGAAAATTATAAAAATAATCGAAAAAAATAAAAATGGAAATAATGAATTCACTGCTGAAAAATTCAGCCCAAATCACCTGAAAATTTACAATATAGGGGCAAGATCTTGATTTCAAATTTTATGCTATGCCTAGAATAAAGATTACTGTTTTAGAGCTTTAATTAAATGAAAAATCAATTGTGGGAGAAATAATGCGTTGAAAGAATAAAAAAGCTTCTAATGCAGTTATCCCGCAACTCGTTTTAATGACTTAATGCATTATGTCAGTAAAGCCTCGATATACTATTATGACAAACTGAATTGTGAAAAATTAATTATCTGAATAACCTGTTACTTTTCGTTTATGCCTAAAAATTAAATGCTTTATTACAAATTTAATATTTTAAAAATAAATTGGGATAACGATTTCCACATAAAAAGCGTACTTTTTCGCAGCTGATGATGCTAGATTATTTGTTAAAAATATAACGATCTTCATTAAATGGATATATTATTACCACATCGATGAAAAACATTTTAGAGAAGGGAATGTGAAAATCAATATATTCATTTAAAAATAAAATCGTTTCGCTCTAATAAATACTGTTGGCGAAAATATCAAATGAAATATTAAGCGTCATTTTCCGGTTGCAAGAAAGTTTCAAAAAAACTTATTATTAATTCTATTTAAATATAAATTTTCTTTGTGATGTTACTTACTATACAACGATAAAACAACAAAATATTTTCTTTTAAATTATGCAAAATATTTTTTTTTCAAACTTTCATTTCTCTGTCCCGAACATTTTAAATTTCCTTGCCCCTTAGGGAAATAATTTTTTTTCTAAGGATATTATTATTATGTACTATTCAATAATAAACTTAACTGTTATTTTGTGCATATTAGTATGTCGAAATAAGCTATATTTATTTATATTTACCGTTGGGTGGCGGTAAGGCGTTGGTCCTGAAGTTGGGGGAACCGGGGAACCTGGTCGGATAGTAGGGGTGCTCCGGGGGCTGGGGGGGCAGATTCCCTCCCAGCCCGGGGGGCTGCTGTCCCACTAGGCTGATGTGCTGCGCTCCCCGCAGGGAGTTGGGCCCGTAACCGTAAGGGCCCTGGGAGGCCCGCGTGGCCCCAAAATCGTCACGAGTCTCATCGCTCAACAAAGTAGACAAGTCGAACTGCTTTTTGTCAACAAGATGGCGTATCAGGTCCCTGCGAAACAAAACCAATAAAAAGGTTTTTCTAAACCAGTTTTATGTATTTAACTAAGCCAAAGGTGTTTATAGCTCCGTGTTCATGCGAATAAATAGTACAATTTTGTTTGTGAAATAGATCCAAAAAACTGGACAAGTATTTTAGATTCGATAGCTACTTTGAGGTGAAAATATCTTATTGAAGAAGCAAATAGTAATTTGTATTCATTAATATTCTGTCGTTCACAAAGTGCCAAAAACGAGTAAAAGATAATTACTAAATAAAACTCAGTGTTTTTAATACACAAATTAAAATGAAGAGGTGCCACATGGGCACCCTGAGGTACACCCGATGTAACATCGATACTGGCTGACAAACAATTATTAATCCCAACCATTTGATATTTCCCAAAAGATTGTATAAATAACAATAATGAATCTTTTAATTCAAGAGCATGTAGTTTTCTTACTGTTTAAACTACCCAACAAACTGTTCATTATTTCAGTGAGTGATATTTTGCACCTGTTTAAGTTAAGAGTATTAAGATAAAGTATTAGAACGAGGGTATGGAACACAGATAATTATTATCAACATAAACAAACGAAAAGTAAGTCACAAAAAGGTTTTTCATATCACCACTACTGGTTGCACGCACATGAATAAACTAGAAAGCAAATTATGGTCTCTACATTTCTGAGCTACGAATTCCCAAAATTAATTTGGATTGTTCCTCAATATCTGTTCTTTTGTTCCTAGAAAAACCCAGTAGCAGTTATTTGTTTCAGTTTTTGTAGTATAAATATGTACTTTTCATCGGGATGAAAATTTTGTTTCTTTTATTCAAATGGGGCCATTTATTTAATGATTTTATTTTGAAATTCGAGGTGGGTTTAGTAAACGATGATGTCCGTTTGTGATGATTGGTTGTTTGATTGATGTTGTCATTAGCTGTGATCATGATTGGCTCACTCTAATAGGCCAAAGTAATGCCTCTTATAAACGTAAAGTTTAGTGCTACCCAAAAAAAACCTAAATTATTTAGACATTTATAAGTGTCGTCAAAAACCACGAATGAAAAAAATGTCTCGTATGTTTAATAGTACCTACAGTTATTGGGCTACTACATTTTATTGCAGTTACCTATTTAAATATAACAGTAACAGTTATAATATTATAAAAAAGGGCACTAAATTTCTTCATCAGGAATCGATAAAAGAACGTTCTTTCCATATAAGATTACATTCATAATTTTAATTATCAAACGTCTTTAGAATGTTAAAAATAATCACAATATTTTTTTTTTATGAAATCATGGAACACGTAAATTAGGCTATGGACAAAATTTTAAAATAAAGGATCATCAACATGTCCGCACAGACTTAAATATTGACAGTATTACGAGTATAAAGGTATGATTTTCCAATCAAAATTTTAATTAAGATTGAATCAGCTGATTATTTTTCGCCATTGGGACTCCCCATTGTTCAAGGTCATGCCAACTTTTGACTTATTAATATTCATAAATCACTCTTTAGAGATAAAGTTGAACATCGGTATTTCATTGTCCCAGATTTGTTATATTTTATTTTAATGGTACTTGTTTTTAAAAAAATATTTTACCGTGACTCAATGGACTGAATGAGTCCGTAAATATTTATTTATAAATAAATCAATTTATAATCTTCTGATAAACTGAAAACAGCTGATAAATTGGAATATTTTTCTCGAAAATGGAATTGTTTTTTTTAATGCCTAGATTTCCATATTCCTTTAGCTGAGACCCGTAATCGTTTTGTTGATTTTATTGTTACCCTTGTCGTGAATAAAAACATTTCGGAGAAATCGTTCCAAAATATAAACTTTGAAAATTGCAATAAATTTCGAACGCGTATTTTATATTGTTAAACGTTCATCTTAATATTTGTCTTTTAGTTTCCGAGTCGTAAACGAGCGGGACGACGATAAATTAATTAAAAAAGTAAAATTCGAATAAACTAATCATCGCGGGATAAACTATTATGTATATTTATGAAAATTGAAAATATCACTAAATTTTCTTCAATATATTTCTTTAATTACCTTGACATACTGTCTGAAAAAACTCCCTCGAGTCACTGTGTGGTAACTCGAAGTTAACATTATGTAAGCTGAGGTTAGGAAATGATCGCCTTATATTCACTGTTTTTTTTTAAATTTAATTAAATTATAATAGGTGAATTATAATTATTAAATTATAAATTCTTATAATTTAATTTATTATAAGTGTGTCTTGCTGAGGGATCTAGTTAGATTACATTTCTTTTTATCAATTGAATTTTTAATATATTCGTCTCAGGGTACTTGGTTGAGCCGATAATTTGTTTCCATGTATCTTAGCCAGAAGAATCATATGTAAGTAGATACTGGCTAATTTTGGTTTTCTGGGGTTGCTACGCCCGACGAGACATTTTTTGGTTTGGCTACACTGTTTGGCCCGCTCTCTTCTCTTCGTTTTTTTAACGAGTTATGTCCGCACGCATTTCGAATTGTTGAAAAGTATTTTCGCTATTCGCCGTGAAAGTTATTAAAACTTCTCCTATAATCGCACAACGCCGCAAACATTTATCATCAATCCATCGCCGTTTACATCATCCGCCGCCTCAAGACGAAATTGTGTGCCTGTAGGTTTCCTGGATCACCAATTTCCCTGATAGCGTGAGCTGATCGCCGACAAGGAAAATGACTCAACACCAGGTTAGTCAGTGTTATTACATGTTGATTTTCTCTGGTCTGAGTACATTTTAAATAGATTGTTGGCTGCATCCGCTAGCTCATATTGTCATTTAGAGAATCGATTTATTATTCCGCTATCAAAAAATTATTTTTAAAAACGCAAGGTGAATTCCATTGACACGGACTCACCAGTACTAGATATTTTGACATTTTAGGAGATCCCGATGGACATAATATTTTATTTAAAATTTTGTAATATACCTTAATATGTAATATATTTTTTTTATAAGGTTTTCCTGAAGATTACAAAAAAAATGGTAATGTTAAATCACAGGAACGGGCGGGCTACGGTATTTGCCTATATATGTTTTTTATTAGGTGCACGGCAGGTTAAGTGCTTAGTTCCTAATACTATCTACCTCAGTGGTGACACGGCACAATGATTGGTGTATAATTTATTGTGAGTAATGCTATCTACCAATAGACATTAGATTCGAGATTGAGATCGGCCTCGAAGTGAGGAATGACGGAATAATCAAGTCAAATATTTGTACCAGGAAATTATATGCATTTGAATTAGCTAGTTGTAAGTATTGTACATTACGTACATAAAAACATAATAATTTTTTTAAAGAAAAGATTTATCATTAATTCTACGTTCGGTATCTACCAGGGCCGAATCGTCTTTATAAGAGATTATGCGCTGCTTGCCATCATATTTGACTATCCATAATAATGTTTTACGGTAACTTTATTTACTGAAAAACTTACAAATAATTATTTTTTCTTATAAATCATTGCCACCGATTGTATTTTTCTACAAAAATAAATAATAATATTGATATTACGCGCCAAGCGCCAGCAGTGAGCCCAGAAACTAGCCGATTATTCCAGTTTATTTCTTCATGCACATAAGTATACTATATTTTGACATTTTAAACCAGTAGAGGTTTTTTCCTTCTGGAATGAGTTTGCATGATACAAAAATTATTTTAAGATTCTTGTTTTGGAAAACAGTATTTCGAAAATTATTTACTAAGCGCTATTTTTCTTTGAGATAATACAGTTGACATATGACCACCATTAATTTCTTGCAGTCATATCGCAGGACATGTGGCGCTCGACGCGGCTGTTTTAGGCATTATTGATTAACGGTTGACATTTCAATCGTTATGGTAATAATAATACTTACTTATTTCATTGTGCTTTTTTTATAAAGTTTTATGAGTTATTTTTCAAAGTAATGGCTACATAATATAATATATATAGAAGTTAATAATAATCGTCGTTTAAGTTGATTTCATAAGTTAAAGATGTTGTGTCTCACAGAACCACAGAAAAAATATAAAAATTTAATATGTATTACCCATATTATATTGTGTACTATGTAGGTACAAATTACGCGCATTAGGCACTGCATCGCTTTATTAAATGTAGTGTAACTCGATCATTTGCTACATTAAATTAAGGCGATCAGCCTTACGCTTCAGATGTCAGACCTGGAAAATGAATTATTTCTGTAGTTCTGTTTGAGATGGCGTGTCTACTTTTATGTGATTACAGGTGAGTGCAGAAATGTTACTGAATCAAAGAATGTTATGCCCGTATTCACAGACAAAATTCACTGCTTTGGTGCTCCGTCTTACGTTCCAGGGCCTCGATTATGATGGGAAGATATAATTTATCTAAAGTTTATCTACAAAGTAAAATTAAGTTTTCTGTATGAAAAATAGAATATGATTACAATATTTTTTTTCTAAACATGTTCAATTACCGGTTACCGACGAAGATACTTTGAATTTTCATACAAATATACACACTTTCGTACATAAATATCGATATTAGTTTATACCATCTCAGTATATACCGATGAAGATAGCCGTTCATAATCGATGCCCAGGTGCCAGTTCAGAACAAATGAAATATTGCCGTGTAAAACCAATATTTTATGTTCATCTCGCCAGAAATCGAACCTGTAGTCTCAACCGTCTTCTGTTTTGTTTTTGATAGTAAATATTCTACGTTGTTCTATTATTTTTCCTTATTTTTTTACAAACACGATAGAAAACATTTCAGGAAAAAATGCCCGCTAATTTTTATAATGGTGGCGATGAGGTTGATTAAAACGTCCAAAATGTCAAAAAGCGAACAAGCGAATTATTCGAATGGCAGTTAATTATGTCTTTGTCGCTAACTTATGTCTATGTCGGTAAAACTCGAAATTATCCATTTGTGTTTTTCTTTTAGCAATTAATACGCCCGGAGCAATATCAAATCATGTATTTTCTTGCAACTAAATGTCAGTAGAGAAAACATTGCAAAGAAAGAGCAATGGTATTTAAATCTGAAATAAGTTGTAAACCTATTATGTGATAGTAAAGATGTTTATGTACCTACTCAGGGACGTGCTGCTGAAGGCATTTATCGTAATTACCCTATCTTTTCGACATCTGTCATGTCTCTCCAGCATCAAGGTATTTGTGTAAAGAATAAGACAATAATATTTTCCATACAAATTCTCTTCACATAATTTTATTAACTTATTCCTGTAAAAAAATATTTCTAACGTAGTTGTGGTCCCATAGCTAATGTCGCGAACTTGCGAATCGGAGGTACGATGTTTAAACCTAACTCCACGATAACTCGATTCCCATTGAGTAATTTACAACTCTTTGAAAATGGCCACCAAAATTCTAATATTTGGATAGATCAAAATATCGCATGTACTTATTTATTAAAAATTGCACATCAATGGTGCTAATATATCATGGTTCAGACAGTAAAGAATTCAATCAGACGTATTTTTCTAAGTATCTTGAAGGTGTGAAAGGTCAACACATCAATCGACTATATAATAAAATTTCAATTTCTGATAATTCAATTCAAAGAGCGGTGACTAAGAATAGGAAGCAAAAATACGACAGATGACTTCTCGCATTCATACTGGTTGTTGTATGCCATCTTCACAAACGTTTTTTTAATGTCGAATAACAAAACTGAAAAAATATTTGGTACATTTGTGTATTATTTGGCAATGGGTTATACGAAACACAATACAAGGAGTGTATCTATAAAAAAATAACACTCGTCTACCGATGTAAATAATAATAATAAAAAGGGCAAATCATAAATGATATTTTATTTGTTTTTATATTTTTGGGAAAACTACTCGTTTTGAACCACTCTAATGGGCCTCCCGGTTTGTTGTAATACCTAGGCAAAAAAAACATATAAAAATATGAAGCAAATAAAATTGTTCAAAGCTAAACGATTTTTTGAGCACGTGATGTGTACTAATAAACATTGTATTCTAAGCAGTAAAACAACTCATTCTGGGAGTGCAATATAACAATTTACTAGTTATAACAAGAAAATAAAATAAACATACGAAGGACTAGTACTGTTAAGAAACTGTTTTAAAAATAAGAGCTTTCATGATGTCCTTTTTTATTCTGTTTTGATGGGCAGTTTATATTTAAGTGCCCTTTTTTATTATAATATACTATTTGAATGTTTAATTTACAAAATTAATTTATGAATTCTCCTCACTAGGGAAACCTGTTCTAAGAAGGACTGCATGGCGTTCAAAATTAAATGACATATTTCACATGTAATTTCATACCTACATATATTTTATTAAATCTATCATTCACTTCACAACAACAAATTACACAATACTTTTGCGTTATTAAAATGTACGTAGAGGTTTTCATGCCCTAAATATTATTGCTTTGGAAAAATTGTAATCTCTTATCTATTTTTCTACAAACAATTTAATACAATCACATTTGATTCCTATGACCTCACAGGGAATCAAACCCGAAACTCCGTGCTTGAGGCAAACGTCTTAGGTCTTAGCCATTTCACCACGAGGCGAGGGTGGGGGCCGTCTGTCGACAATCGACATTTATTTATTTATTCATTCATTTAAAATTACACTCGTTCAAATATTAATGAACTTATCAAGGCTTTTTATGATGTGCCCGTGTAAGCAAGCCATAATAATTAACAATAAAAAATACATAGTTTAATTAATTAGATTAAATTATAATGACATGTGATGCAATAGAATAACAATCCAGAGAAACAAGGTATAAATAATATATAATAATATTCCAAAGAATACAATGTAAAAAAGATAGTCAAATATAAATATTAAAATATAAATTATACAAATTTAGATTGATACATAATCAAATATGCAAAAGAAAAATATCATTGAAATCAACAAAATAATAGTAAAATATAGTACTATTGAAAAAAAAAATATATATATAGTATCATTGAAAAACAGAAGAAGAATATATATATACATATATATATAAGCATAATTGAAACGATAATTGAGATATGGTTTCTAGAAACTCACTCATAGTAAGAAATATGAGTAATAAATAATATGCCAAATGAGTAAGTGAGTACTAAATTAAATAACATAAAAATACATAATAAAACAACATAAAAATATCTAGTAAAAATGACAAAATTTGCTAATCTCTGCTAATCTCAAACTTTATAAAAATTGACAACCTCGTTCCTATCGATGTGCAGCAACCAATTGCAAACATTTTTCCTAAATACTATACATAAATACTACACCTAAATAATTATATAACGAACCTATTTAAATTGAAAAAAAGGGGGTAGAAAATCCACAAGACTAAGGTAAATTATAATACAAAAGAAAGCTAAAAAATAAATAATGCGTGTGAAATTTGTTAGATAAGAATTTTTAGCCCTTCGGGATTTTGTATGTAAAAAATGTTTTCTTACGCGCGGTAAAAAATAGAGCATTAAATTGTAATGCAAGGTTTCATGAAAAGGTATAAAAAATAATAAAAAATATTTAAATAAAAACGAACTCCTTTGAACGACGGAACTAGTTCATATGAATCAACCGATGATAAGAAAGTTGTGAAAGATTTCCGATTTACGGTGCGTCAATGGACCAATGGGCAGAACTGACCGAGAAGAAGCGGAAGAGAACTTAAGACGTCACACGCGGAGTAATTTCAAAAATATAAAGCTTTAAAATATCATAGCGCTGATAATACGATACGTATATATTTAATTCTTGGTTTAGTTTAATTGTCTATTAATAAAAATAAAAATAAAAAAACCACCGAGCCTCCTCATTCAGCGCTTGTATTTATACTATGAAATTCTCACTATTCATTTTAAGGAAGTTGAGTGGTTTTTTTATTAATTTGTTAATAAATTATCAAACTCAGACAAAAAATGAGCGCTATGATTTTTCAAAGTTTTGCAATTTATAAATTACTCCGCCTGTGACGTCAGAAGTTTTATTGATTTATTTATGCTTTATTAAGTTAGTTCATAACATTTTAAGAACTAATATAAACTTTTTATAACATTACAATTTTTTTATCAAAATTTCGCAATAACATATTTTTTCAAATTAATTTTTAATATTTCGATATTTTCTCTCTCCTTTATTCCTTCAGGTAACTCATTATACAGCTTCAATCCCTTGTAAAATGAGTTTTAAGATTCTGTTTTTTTTTATTATTATTTAACTTTTTGTACATATTGTTAATTGTACATTAGTGGGCTTATTGCCAAATGGCAATTTTTTCCAACCAACCAATAAAATAACAGTTTTATTTTTTACTATCAAAGTTAAAACATATTCAATAGAAAATAAAGAAAAAAAAGCTTAAGATATAAAAAAATAGAAATAAATGTATTTGTGTATAAATTACCTTAAATCAATACCATTACTCAATGGGAAAAATGAAAAAAGTAGAAAGAGGAAAGGTGGAGAGATTAAGTAAGAGAAAGGAGATGTATCTTCAGACGTGATTTGAACAGAGATAATGTAGTAACATCTTTGATGGTGGATGGGAGATGATTCCACAGTCGAGCCGCTTGGACACTATATAAGTAAGAGAAGAAAGAAGAATTGTGGATGTTGTTCTCCTCATTGGTAATCTTACATTTTTCTATCCCTTGTTTAATATGTGTGACATTGTTGGTTAAATTTTATTATTGTTTTTATTTTACTTATTCCCTTAATTATTTTATGCATAAAAATTGATACGTTATATTTAATTTGCTGCTTTACCGTGAGCAAGCCAATTTATTTCATACGGTGAGTTCTGCTGATTGATGGGTTAGCTTTCCTAGCCCAAAAGATTGGCATTAATGAGTATAATTATATAATAACACATAATCTAAACAAATCTAAAGTTTAATGAATGACCTCTGAAATGGCGGTTATTATTCAGAGTGAACATGAATTTTTAACTTCGGTACATTATATATTGCTCTGTTAATATTTTAAACGTTTCGATCAAGTATATATTTTGTTCCTTATAGAAACTATTTGACCACTTGAGTCGCTTTTCTCTGAACATTTTCTCCAATAATATGTCTTTCTTAAAATAGGGACTCCAAATTTGATAGGCATACTCCGGGAGTGGACGAACGTACGTTTTAAAAATTGTAAGGAATAAGTCGCAGCCGCGGATAATGTTTTCCTTATTAGGTGTCATGGGAATTGGCACGTTTGACAATTTCATACATTTATTTATATCACAACTCCGAGATCTCATAGTGAAGTCACTGCTTGTACTTGATTGTCATCCCCATAATTATTACGTACTTTTACCCCCCTATTTGATAATGTAATTACATGAATATAAATATAGTACGATTAAAGAAAATGTTTATTTGATTTGTTTATAATATCCATGTCCTGTTTCCTGTTCCGCACTAAACGTGACCTGCAAAACTATTCGATGCAACAAAAACCGGTTGTTTGTAACTACATTTTTTTTTATTGTTAGTACATATTTGAACTTGGTCGACTCCCACGAAAAACTGGAATAGAAAAGATGCACACTAACGTATTAAGCTCTTCCGTTGTAGCTAAATATGTATGTGTACCGGAAACTTACATTTATAAGTTCGCGAGATATATCTTCAATTCTAATTAATACTATTAATTGTATATAATTAGGAGTGCTTACGAAAAATATTTATATTTAGATAAATTTTCACCAACATAATGAATAGTCAAACTTTAAACGAGTTAGTGTTTTATTACTGCCTGAATTACACTGATTATTTTTAAGACGTTGTGTTTTAATTTATGAAGACTTAACTCTTTTATACGCAGTTCACGTAAGCGAGTAAAAAATAAATAGTGTTTCTTGAAATTTTATTAATTAAATAATAGAAGCACTTAATTTTTTATCAAATCAAACGAGAACTGGTTTTTGAAATATTTTATTTTTTGAAAATTAAACCGAGGTAAATTTGAATAAAAATAACCTATTTTCGTAGGTTCTTATTACTTATGAAAATCGTCTGTCTGGTAAAAAAATTACCTGACCGAGTAATAAAATTTCTCTGTCAGGTACATACACAAATAGGTTCAATTCGGTTAAAATTGTTGTACGTTTTGTTGAAAATTTAAATAAAACACAAGTTTTCAGTAACTATTAAGTTTTAAATAAGTGATAATTTCATAAGTTTATACATATTAATTACATTGTTTCAATCGTTAATTTTTAAAATTATTAAATAAAGAATGAGGCACTATTTTTAAAATTTAATATTAAAATGCGCAAAGCAAGAATTTTCCCTGGAATATTTAAGAAGTATTTTGATTATTCTTATTCTTCCTACTTTAAAAACGAATAAATTATGGTTATTTTCTCAAACATGTCAGAACGGTATTTCACTGGAACACTTGACATTTAACTTTATTTACACACGTTTTTCCAAACTAAGAATTATTAATTCGAAGAAAGTAATATTTATGATATCACTGGCGCGTTCTACCCACTCAATCTACTAATTTACCCGATACAGCTTTGATTGTGACAAATTCCATTTGAACTGGTTAAAATATACAAAATCCTATAAACACGGTTTTAATTTTCTTTTTGTAAAGAAACTACAATATTTCATTAATGAGTTTCATTAAATGTTATAATACAAACTGGTTCACTGCATTATGGATCTTTACTAATTAATTATATTTAAACATTTATACTACCCACTCATAAAACCAATAAATTAATGCATCAAAAAACTAATTAATTAATAGGAAATAGTGATGTTATTTCCAGACATTTATACGTATTTTATCTCTTATACATCAATATTGCACTTAGTGTATTGAAGATGAAATCATTATTTACACTGTTAACACTAACAATAAATTATTTTATCTTTTTTTAGTTATCAAATCTAAAAAAATAAAATATGAAAAGTATTTTTCACAATAGCGGTTTTTCATGGATATCATTTCATTGAAGGTACAAAATAAGTTTATACATAAACAAGCGAAAATTAATTAGCGTTGTTTTAAAGATCTTTTATTTTTACAGGACCAAATCTGTACAACTTAGTGCCTTGCGTCTGGAAAAACGAAAGTAGAACATGTTTTGGGAAAACTTGGCGAATGTTTGATTGACATAGAAAGCAAGGAGTCAGACAACTTGTTAACAATTGTAACTTAGTTTGTAGATAATCTGTTTATATTATAAACATACCTATTTATTATATACATATTATGTACAATAGTACATACTTATTATATTATACACATACTTATAAATAATAAACATACTTTTTAAATGTTATTTACAAACATTGTAAATTTATTTCACAATATGTACTTAAAAGATTTTAAAAAAAAATACATGTTTCCCTTTTGCATATACGTTCTTATTTAATTTTTTTGCCGCAACTTATCGGTTCTTTAGAACAGGCATTGCTCAATGCCCATATGGGAACCGTTAGATCCTTACTAGCATTCTGCCATACCGCACTGTTTGGCATGTTAAAGTTATCCTAAGTGGTTAAGTAGAATATTGGTTTGTAATTTTGCAAATTATGTGAATTTTTAAATATCGAAAAATATTTCAAATAAAATAACCAAATTAAAAGATTTAAAAAATAAAAATATTCGACGTAACATTTTTAAAAGGAGACAGTCTCCACGCGCTCAGCGTGGAAGACAATAATTGAATACGTATTAGGTATTATGCACTAACTATAAAATTATTAAAGTAACACGAAGGTTCTACTTAATGCTGTATAGGTACGAATAGTTACAGGTAAAACCTTAACATAGATTTTTGTTACAAATATCATAAAATAAACACTCTCTCAGTACCAATTTTATTCACTTTTGTATTTTTAAAGGCGTTAATTAGGTCTTTTAATTAGGATCATAATAAATTGCTCACAATTTCATAGCTTATTATGTTCACGGTCATCGGAGGCTTATTACAAAAGTTGTTTGCTTGCTCACTTCGTCAAATATTTTAACTTGGTTTCGTCAAATTTGTAGAGGCAAGAAAAATATTTACTAAGCACTAAGTTAGTCTCGGAATAAATACTTCAGTCAAGTTAATAGTGAGACACTAATTTATGTGAGAGAATGATAAATCATATTGTGTAAATCTTCCTCATATTTTTACTTCGCAAGACGGCAGAATTTGAAATAATTTAAATCTAGTAATCTAGGTCTAGATATTTATCCCAGGGGTCTAATTTTGCTAATAACCTAGGAAATCGTCAAAGAATAACCCACTGATCTTAGATTCTCGATGATCTATATGATTCTCCCATCGATGGAGATAATTTTCCCAGTGATATAGTGATCTTATTATAGAACAATATCGGTACAGTTGACCTGAGGTGTTACGGACTCCAAAAAAATCTGATGTTAGATGCTGTATCATATTTGATATCATGATACTTTGGGTCTAATAATTTATTCTTGTTTTTCGGAGAAATCGAAATGTAGAAAAATTGACACTCAAACTAATGCCACCACAATATATTCAGATAGGTATACCTATCTATAGATATACATATCAAATATCTACCCAAAAATTATGTTCGTAAGCGGTCGAAATGTGAAAAAGAATAATCTGTTATTCAAAATAATGCTTCTAGAACACAAAATATTCAGATATATTATATTCACGCAAAAAGTTATTTTACTATTATAGTGAACTGCCATAGTGAAGAATCGTAATTATAAACAATACTACCAGCACGACACAAAATATTTAGACTTGTATTTTGGGTAGAGAGAATAACAAGTACTTCCTAATATGACAAAATAAATTGTTTTACTGAAAAGTTTAACTTAAATTTGAAGTAAAATTAAAATAAATATTCATAAATCACTTTGTAAACCACCCTTACTATATTAGCCCGAATAAAAAGCAACCTTCGAGTATATGTTTGGAGCGAGGTTAAAATGAAAAATTCATTAATCTTTAACTTCGAATATAACACGAATATTTTCTTTAAAAAAAAAATAGTAAAAAACATATACATCGCGTTATATTCGGACTAATGCGGTATTTAGAGTACTTTCTTATGTTCGTAATGTTATAAATACATTTTATGACAATGTAAATACAGAAAATATTAGTGCATGGCAAGAGACAAATTATGTCCATATTCAAAGACAAACTGGGCAATTTGGCTAAAGGTATGATTTCTTTTTGTTTTTCATGTACCTTTATAAAATAACAATAAAATCAAAATACACCAAATACTTATTTGTTTCCTTTTATATAATATATTTAATATGAATAAACTTTTGCGAAACAGGTAAAATGAAGAAGGTGAAATGTACAAATAATTCGGATCTTGTAATTTTACTTCTGCAAAGGCATGACGGTAAGAAACGACGTATTACTAACATTCACAAATTGTATCCAATATTAGTAACAACTTTCTACAATTGGGGTCGTAGTACGAGAACGTACAAAAGGACAAAGGTGCTAACTAACCGCAAATGTCAGCCTGACGCATAAAAATGTCGATGCGATTGTAAATATTTCGGAAAAAGCTGATAAAAGGTTATAAAATATTTTATTGTTCTAAGCCAAACGAAAAAAACACCATTTTAAATACAATCGCTTCTTGCGTATTAGGAAATTCGTAAAGAAATAAAAAGCAATTGCAAATTTTTAAAAAATAATTAAAGCTAAAATTTATAGTTTGCATCATAAAAGTACAAAGTTGATAAAGGTTTCATGTTTTTACTATTAAGAATTAAATTTGGAGAAATTTAAGCTGTATGAATAACTATACAAGGAGAAAGGCTTTTTATAACCAATTTTTACTATTATGACTATCGACGATATGAGGAGGTAAAAAGTGTTAGATGAAAAAGTGCTACTGAAGTCCAAAACATTCTACATATATTCAATAGAAAATTAGGTTTGTCGGTGTTAGAGTATTGCAGTTTCTCTTTCGACTTAAAAAATCGTTTTCATGTACATTTTCTCTACTCGTTGGATCTTACGATACTTTTCCACGGCAGCAGCGGCGCCCGGCCTTCGGCTCATTATTTAGTTTAATAAAAATCCTTGATTGATAACATTTAAAAAATGTATTACTGCATTGGTATTGGCTTTGACGCTTCAGATGTTTTTCAGTGTAATTAAGAAAATGATAATGAAACATTAACTTTTTTTTTTTTAAAACACTCACTTTCCTGGATTCAAACTAAAGATATTCACTCTTTTTTTCTAAGATATTGTTTTGCCCAATAAGGAATATTTTTATGTTTTTTTAATCTTTTTTATTCCCTTTTTTAATTACTTTAAAATAAAAAAGTACCTTCTAATCTTTTACAGAATATTTTCTTTCCTCTTTCTTGTTTTATTCAAAAATATTCTTCTTCTTCTTATGGTTCCTCTCCCCGATGGAGGTTGGAAATCATCATTGCGATTCTTACTTTATTGGCAGCTGCCCTGAACAAGGACTGAGTGCTACAATGGAACCAGTCGCGCAAGTTCTTCAGCCAAGAGATGCGCCTTCTACCTGCACCGCGTCTCCCTTCAATCCTTCCCTGAAGAATGACTTGTAGAATTTTATATTTTTCGCCTCTCATCACATGCCCAAAGTACTCAAGTTTTCTTTTCTCTATGGTCTTCAGTACCTCTTTATCTTTTTCCATCCGTCGGAAAACATCATCGTTTCGGATCCACACAGGAGATTTTTAATATCCTCCTGTAGCACCACATTTCAAAGGCTTCGATCTTTTTTGAAGTGTTTTGGGTGAGTGTCCACGTTTCGGCGCAGTAACAAAGGACTGAGAAGACGTAACATCGAGTGATGCGCATTCGGAGGTCTAAATTAAAGTCTCTACTGCAAAGAAGGTCACGCATCCTGAAAAAGCAGTCTCGCGCCACCTCTATTCTGACTTTGATCTCTTGCTAGTGATCCCATTTATCATTCAGCCAGCATCCTAAATATTTATATTGATGAACTCGCTCAATAACCTGCGCTTCAAGTTTTGAAGTCATTGGGAAAGTTTGTGGCTTTTTCCGAATAACCATACATTTAGTCTTGGAAATATTCATCTCTAGCCCTTTATTCAAACTTACCGTGTAAACTTTGTCCAATAATAGTTGCAGGCTTTCCGTACTATCTGCTAGAAGGACAGTATCATCCGCGTATCGGATATTGTTTATAATTTGTCCATTATACCGGTCTATTTATTATAGGAGCAAAAATTCATAAACATTTCTTGTATACCTACCCACGAACAGGCCATGCCTTTGTGGGATTTTAGTTTACTGTTCTTACTGTTTATATGTATTTCATTGCTATTTAATTATCTTTATTTTTTAATACTCTGTTTTACCTCTTATATATATTGTAAAAAAAAACAAAAAATATGGATATATTTAAAACTTGTAATTTTACTCGACAAAAAATTGCATATTTTGTATGATCATACAGCTTCAATATCTGACGCTCGAGGGTGCATTTCCAACCTAAATTATTGTTAGTTTGGAAATCAAAGAAATATGTTATGTTATAATTTTAACTGTCACGTCATGTCACGTTGTGTCAGTCAAAAACAAATGATTTGTAATTCGTTTTCGTTTCCCTATTCGCACACAGCGGTGCATCGGCACTCGAACTGCAGCATATACATTTTTTTTCTGATGGAAGGTAAATATAAATTATTTGTAAATAAATAGTATTTAATTTATATATATCTAATTATGTTATAAAATTTGTAAGAAGGCACAAGCTTTAAAAAAGCTTCTTTATCATAAAAAAATAGCCTTCAGGCGATTTCATGATGATTTATAAAAAAATAAGTATTGATAATTATTAAATCATACATTAATCGATTCATTCGGTAACCGGTGCGGTGTGGCAAATAGTAAACACCGAACAAGCAACAATTTAATCGATTTCCCATAAGTTTAATTACATACCATTTTTTAATATAACTATTTACTTCTTTTTCAACACAGGTATTACGAAAGTCTACTCACTTAAGTTAATTATTTCACTGTTTAAGATGTTAGGAGTGTTTTAAAACTAATCATTCCAACGAGGCGATTGAGAGGTCAGACAAATTACATTTGTTTCATTTTATCGATTACATTCATCGAAATTTAAATCATTTGTATATTTTCGATGTTTTTTACATTTTAAATGTTTATTTTCTTTTCTTTCACGTAAATAGCGAGGATTGAATTTTTTTTATTTTTTTATGAATTAATTTCTATAAATTCAATGCGCGAAAGATCTATAAAATGCATATCAACTATCTGTATGCTTTAAGCATGGTTTAATGTCTGCTTCCTGCAAATACAATAGCCTACCAAATAAATTCTCAAGGTAGATACTGCTACGTAAGTAAACAGTATTATCTGCGTTTTGTGGGGGGTATTTTAGATTTTAGATTATTGTTATCCTGAATTCATATCAAACCTCTCCAATATTACCATTCCACTCTCTACTGATATTCTAACTCTCCTGTCCCCGCCCTATAAAACCGTACTTTTTTTGTAAATACATCGCAAATGGAATCAGGTTGTACATATATTGCAGGTGTAATATTATTATTTACTAAACTTGCATATTATATAACTTACTAACATAAACACGAGTTAATATGTATGAAAAAAAACAATATACTGGCTAAAACTCTTCATCAGCGAGGTGAATAAAACCAAAAAAAAATAAGAGTGCGTTTTAGAGCTAATGATGTTTTGTTGTTTTTTTTAAATAATAAATGTTTGTTTTTTAATACTATACAAATTCATATGACAATTATAAAAAAAACATGTCTCACGTTGATTTATCATCGTACATGATTTATTTTATTAAGAAAACTATAAGTTCTGCATATTCATACTAAAGTTAACATTAAGAAATATTGCATGGATTCGGAACCAATAACAGGTTTTCACAAATTGTATATAATACTAATATATTAATAAATGTACATATTAAAGTAAAAATTAAATAAAAAAAAACCGCTGTACGATAAGTTAATAATTAGCGATCTTTATAATTAGGTCATTATTTTTAAGTAATGAAAGACATAGGTACGTAAAAATAAGATGACAACACGATGCTTACAAAAAGGCTCGGGTATTTATGTCAGTTTAATGAGATGCAATTATTAAATAATCGACAGAATGCAGATGCAAATGCAAATTATTAATAAAAATATCTTCAATCAAGGTCAATGAGAATATTATGTTTCGGTGTGATTTCAATGACTTTGAATGGCGTATGCAAATGAATCTTTAAATATTTCTTACATAATAGTAACATCAAGTTGTGTTGAGAGTTGAGTCAGGAAATAAACTATCATTTAAATCGATATTAAAACCTCTCGAATCTGCTCAAAAATCGATCATTAAAATAATTTTTAAAAAACCCTCAGGTACCCCAGCGTCAAGTTATTTGAGGAATTCGAGATCTTAGATATAAGACAATTATATATTTTTAGAATAATAATGTTTGTGCTAGTAAATTATTCTATCAAATCCCAAAAGGAACACTTCCGCACTACCATAAGTCAAATTAGAAGATGGGTCATGGGGTCTATCACAAACTCTGAATTCGGGCAAAGAAATTTCAGGTTTCTGGGCCCAAAAATATTCAATATGTTACCCAAAGATTGCAAAACCATGACCCGGATTCAATTTAACAAATTTGTAAAAAGTTGGTTACTGGATTTAGGTCGAGAAAAATCGGAAAATTTACTAAAAATAAATTCCTAATAAATTAATATTGTATAACTGTTTAGTATATTAACAAGTAGGTAGTAATGTTATTGTTTATTTTTGCATAAAAATGTCTGCCTTAATACAGGTTGTACCTAGTTAGGCAGACTAGACATGATCCAGAGAAATCTATTACCTAAGTGTTTATGTAATAGATAAAGTTATTGTTATTTTTGTTAATAAACTTTGATTATTATGTTTTTATTTTTTTTTTATTTTACAATCGATTTACTTTCATAAGAGTGAATAACAAAACTCTAAGAAGTAACCGGGGGTTCGCCGTTTTATATTACTATTTCTACTCTTTTATGATTTGTATTTATATAAGTTGTAGGTGCGAGTTCAACAACTAGCGTTCAAATATTTTCCAGTGGAGCAACATAGACCTAAAGATCCGCAAACAACAAGCCAAGACATATGTATGGAGCATATTGATGTACAGCTGTGAGACACGTGTACGTGCCTTTCCGAAAGATATAAAAAAGACAAGAGGCCCTTAAGATGTTGTGATCCAGAAGAATAAAAGGAGTTTTCTGGAGAGACTACATCACTAATAATGAGGTTCTCAGTAGATTCGAAGAAGGGAGGCACCTAACCAAAACGATCTCAAATAGGCGAGCCCAATAGATCGGTCACATTATACGCACGAGTCTCCTACATGACAAAATACTCGCAGAGGGAATTGCTGAGGGGATAAACCACAGAGGGCGCCCCCGACGCCGACGGGAGTATTTAGAACAAGTGTGCGCCTCAAATTATGTTGAGCTGAAGAGTACTGCAGAGAATAGAGCGCAGTGGAGGACGAGATGCGGGGCAGGGCTTCGCTGCAAGCCAATCCCCAGGATTGAGACTGCGAAGAAGAAGGTACGAGTACTATCACTTGAAGAATATAAAACTTTTGGTGTAAGTTTAAGATTCTGTGTCCGGGCAGATAAAGAATATAATATGTGATAGTTATGTGTGTGAAATATAACCAGAGCTCTATACAAGTACTTTTGACTCGACGGCTACTCTCAGGAAAAAATCCCGAAAAAGGAAATCAAATGGTGATAAGTCAGCCACGTAGTGTATTGGTTGGCGCATTCGCCAATCTTGTTTGAGGTTCGATTCGTGACAGAGTTGACATGACATATTATTTTTCATATAGGTTTGGCTGATGGTAGGGTGAACAAAAAATATTGGTTTTTAAGGTAGTTCTCCACTGCAGTATTTCATTGTTTCTGGAATGGCTTTTCATTCAATTCAATTTCATTGTTAATGTAACAAAAATGATAGAGATACGGTGCCCTATGCAGCATTAGGTGCAGGTGGGTAAATAATGACGATGAAATAATAATATTTAGATACATATTTTAATAATCTATCTCTCTCTCCGATGGCTCTACAGCCCATATTGAGCTTTGACCTCTTGCAACCTTCGCCTCCAACTCTGTCTGTCCTCAGCCGCCGTCTTTCGATTTGCCACCTGGAGAAACTGCGTCGCATCCTTTCTCCCTTCCTCCTCCCATCTCAGCCTGGGTCTTCCCACTAATCTCTTTCCACTCATTAATATTTTAAGGACACATGAATCGGGCATTAGCTGTACATATCCGGTTCATCTTAATCTAAGTAACTTCATATGTACGGAGATGCTCGGAGCCTGGTATGCATTATACAGTTCTTCGTTATACCTAATCCGCCATTGATTATTCTCTTTCACTGGTCCGCATATTCTTCGGAGTACTTTTTGTTCAAAAGTGTCCAGCATTTCAGCTATCTTCGCTGTCAGTGATGGCGCCTCACACCCATATGTCAATACAGTACGTACAATTGTGTTGTACATGGTAATTTTGGTTTTTCAAAGCCTCAAAGAAATGCATGTTTTGTAATATTTCAAAAATGATTAACAGATAATTTTCAGTTTGAAACTTCAAAGAAACGTAAATTTGTCACTTTGCCAAAGCAATGTTGGATATATGAAATAATAGTATAAGTAGGCTGAGGTGGAGCAGCTGAACCATTTATTGAAATCCAAAAAGCAATTGTACGAATTATTTTCAAAAAAACAGTTTTATATTTCGGCACTAAAACTGAAATGTATAAACGTATATAGGGTGGGTGATATAGTAATTAGACATGCTAATGTAGAGTCACTCTGAATTTAATGGTTTAAAATAAGTAAACATAAGAATTTATCTCTACAATAAAATAGACATTTTTTGTGTGTTTTTTATTCAAATTAACGTATTATATTGATTTATTTTTACCATTAGATTTAGAAAGTCCAACTACTGTAGCATGTTCAATAACTTTATCGAATTATGCCTGAGAGTAATTTACAAAAAGTAAAAACGTTGTGTAAAAAAAATGCTTAAAAAATATTATTTTATAAAATTGACGGTTTTCATAATTTTGTTTACGTGAAAAACACTGTTTATTATTTTGTAAAAACAATTACAGTGAACATGTCAATAAGTTGATGATAGATCATTAGTCCTGTAGATGCTTAGACTTTCTTATTCACTTAACCAAAAGGGTTTTTATAAATATTGTATTTGTTTTCTAGTACTTAATGCAATGTAAATTTTTATACTTATTTTATGGAATGATGATAACCTGTTTGGCGGGCAAATCGCAGAATTAGTGGATCATGGAAAATAAATTTACTTGGGGTAGTAGTCAAGCTGTTCGCAGTAGGTGTAGCCTGGGGCGGCGCACGCCGGGGTGCGGCCCGGGGGCGCAGGCACGTAGGTGCACTGCTCTCCGTACTCCCCGTGAGAGCTGCAGCGCCGCACCACGTTCACCCCCTCGTCGGTCTGTCCCCACACCGAGACCTAGGGAAGAGAAAACTTTCGTAAATACATCACAAAACCGTTCAGTACAAGAAGTATGTATTTCTCTGCGTCCAGGCGGATGAAGAATACACTTCTGTATGTAAAATAGAACCAGAACCTTGGACGAGTGTTTTCGACTCGATCGCTGCCCTCAGGTAAAAATTCCGAATAAGGAAATCGAATGGAGATAAGTCGGCTTAGTTGTGTAGTGGTTGATGCATCCGATTAACATTCTTGAGGTCCAGGGCTCGATTCCTGGTAGGTTGGATGTGAAATATTGATTTTGACGGTTGTTTAAAATGCGATATTTTATTGTTCCTTGTTCAGCAAGTGGTTCAGTGTTGGACTGATCGCCTTACCTTACACAGTTAAACAGGTACATACTGATGATCGAAATACGCCCCTTTTAGTTTACGAATCCACTGCCCCATGCACCATTGGATGCGGAAAGGGAAATAATGATGATGATTATGTATATTACTATATTTTCAGTGTGTCCGAATCTTTAAATCTCAGTCTTCAACATCAGCGTCTCTGCATTAGTACACCAAATGCAGTGTATATTAATCATCTCGCACATGAAGGTAAGTTGATTAGCCTTCCGCTTAAGATAGTCTAGGGACAATTAAATATTGCAGTAAAAGCACTGCCTCCACATACTCGAAAACCGCTTAAAAGGCCAAGAGTCTTCCTATCGGTTTCGCTCATACTAAAAAAACATTTTTATTTGTCGAAAATCGAGTAACTTAATTTGTTTAAGCTGTGCCCGTGCTAAGCCATAATAATTAACAAGAACAAATCATAAAGCAAATTAAATTAATTATTAAGTACATATCATGTTTGCGGGAAAATTTTCACTATCCGTGAACCTTGGACAACTTGACAACTTCGTCCCCGTCGGTTTGCAACAGCCAATTGCAAATACTTCTCTTAAATTCGTCTGCACTTGTAGAACTCTTTATGACTGCCGGAAGATGATTTAATGACTTTTTTGTTTTATTAAAAAAAGAAATATTTGCGTTCTTTTGATTTACCTAAATACTCAATTTTGAGGGCCATTTTCAACGAGTTGTAAATGACTCACTATTAACACTTTGTATCCCGGAGCCGTGTAAACACGTGATTATATAACCATGCGTTGTATCCCGGTCCCGTGTTTTAACGTGGTTTACCAGCTGTTTAAAAAGTGCATTTTATTGGCACCTGGTGACTTTTATTACTACTTTTTTGCTGCTGGTAAACTACGTGAAAACACGAGACCGGGACACAACGCGTGGTTATTATAATCACTTATTTACATGGCTCCGGGATACAAAGCACAAAAAAAGGAGTGAGACGCTGAAGGTATATGTGCGAACATTGCAATGTGGCTCTCCATAAAGGCGAATGTTGGCAAAATTATCATGCAAAAATGACCTAATAAATTGTTTCAAATAAATATGAGAAGTAAGAATTGATTCGACCGAGTATTTTCATAATTCTGACACGTTTAAGAAACCCTTCACAAAGCACGAAATTCCACAAAAATGGGCCGGGCACAGGGTATATTCCATGTGTATTCTGCCGGTACTCAAAGTGTTAAAAAATGGGAATCGAGTAAGGGTAGATCGAACCAGATCATCTGATACATTTTATCTTCCAATTTTTCCAAACAATATGACACATTTTAATCTTTTTGCAAGTATGTTAAGAAAGTTAAAATTGACATTTATCATGATAGAGCAAATGATTATAAAAAAATATAACTATGTGTCTTAAATCAAATGCGTAATCTTTATTTTTGTGTATGTAAATTAATGTTAGTTTATTTTATTACACCTTATATGTTCTATTTTCTCTTTTCTTTTCTTAAAAAAAAAAGCAGTAGTTTCTTATGTTTAACTCAATTTTACTTCTTTAACTCAATCTTTATTCTTTTCTTTCACTAAACTTAATCTTTATTATTACTTAAATTGATTTTACACACTTATTCTATATAATTTATGAAAGATGGTGAAGTTCTATAATTGAGGATATATATAAAGAATGTTAATAATGCTTACTTTAAAAATGTATGTATTTTATGTATCCTTGTTGAACTTCCAAATAAATAAATAAAAAAATTTAAAAAAAAATTTAAAATTACTAAAATTATTATGTTAACAGGGGCTATAGTTTAGAATTTATAAAGATGAAGGAATCAGTTAAATTTTTTTTTTAAATTGTTAAAAAAATTACCCTTAAAATAATAAATTAGTAAATGCCCAGACTTCTATAAAACGTTCTTTATCTCTGTTGTAATATGTTAACCTTAATAACTCCCAGGCAGTGAAATCCAGTCCTTATTTACAAACATTTGGACAAACTCAAAATGTTGTTCAAATATTGATAAAACCAACTGGTCCGAGAAGTATGAAAATTAAAAAATATTTTCAGGCGTTGCGTTGCCCAGCATTTCTGTGAAGGGGGGGGGGGGTTAAAGTAATTTAACCCTTGTGTATCTTTGATGTCACATAAGTCTATAAATACAAGAATTAGTTTTATATATTTATTTTTTATTTTAAATAAAAAAGTCGTATTTGGCTACAACATGCGTGAATTATAATAATCATTTTTATAAATCGCAGAAAATAGATTATTAAACAGTATTTGAATACATGTAAATTTATTGATTTGAAATATCTCGTATTTTGCTCAGTGTAACACAATGTTACAGCACCGTTTGTAAATGTGTTTTTAGCACAGTCTTTCAAGAGTTAACTTAACTTTTTGTGGTGCATCAGACACTTAGTGTCCGATGTGAATTGACGCAGTTAATTGTAATAACATTATGTACGCGGAATGTGTTTTCGATGACATAATGATTTTGTCCCATTTGGAAAATACTTATGAAACATAACTTGACATCGGGACATGTCACCAATGATAATTACAATATTAGCTGTTATTATAATATATTATGTCAACACGCTAGTGATCTTACACCTCGCGGATATTACGCCTACTTAAACTTATAGCTTAAACCAAAGACGTATAATTAAATAGTACCATATATAATAGGACGTATAATTAATACGTACCCTTAATAAATGGATCGTATAACATTTGGCCAACATATTGCTTTGCCCTTAACAATGAGGAAGTTCAGTGGTTTTTGACATATTTTTATTTGTTACTAAACTATCATTATGTAAGTCTGAAATAAGCATTATCGTCAAAATCAAGAAAGGCGCCCTGCGTTGGTTTGGACATGTAGAGCGAAAGGACGGCTAAAAATATTTACGATGTGAATGTTGATGGATGGAGAAGTACTGGAAGACCGAGGAAGACATGGCATGACCAAATCAAACAAGTATTTGAAGATGGACATGTCAAAATTCGGAATATTCGGCGCGCGTGCATGAGAAGATGTATGAATGTTGAGGAAGAGAGATATATATGCAAAGGCAGAGTGATATGGCGTTCTTTCCTTTCTGCCTATTCTTACGGGGAAACGGTGTAACGGTTTGTTTGTTTACTTAATAGAGCATCAAACTAAGCCAAGTTTTAAGTATTATCATTTTGAAATTACTTTTCCCGTGACGTCAGAAGTTGTCGACGATGAGTTGTACTGACTTTTAAAAGTAGAGCCCCGTTGCGTAAAAATACACTAAACGTTGGAAAAAATGTCTACCGGAAACCGGAAATCCATCGCAACACATAATAACGCTGTAATTGATTAGTTGATTCTAAAAAAACTTGTAACGTCGTCCAAAGAAGTCAATTCTGATGAATTTTTCCAAACATCATAGGGAAACTTCTCCGTAAAATTAAATGCTCTAATTTTTACCACGTGTAAGAATACAGTTTTATATCAAATTTTCGGTAGCACTGAACTTCCTTGTTGGAAAATAAGATATATGGAATCACGATATACACACGAGGGAAAGAGATTTGCATACTTCTTTAGTTCGGATTTCTGTTACTAGTTGTCATAATTACATTACATATTATGGAACGTCAATCAAAAACAATAGCAAAAATAACAATCATGTTTATACAATTTTCTACAATAACTTGGTTCCTCTATCTTCCGTGACTTCAAATTTGTCAAACAGATATGAATAGGGAGCAATCTGTTATTAGGTAATAATAATTGAGAAAATGAAGGTATTTACCCAAAAATCGAGTACCATTTTCTTCATGTCGTTCTAGTAACATGTCGATTGACTCAAACGCAATAAACCAACACGGCTAAATCGAGCTCATAACGTCTTCTGCATTTTATTATTTTCCTTCCCTCAAAACATTAGCATTTTAATATGTGTTTTGTGATTTGTTCAAGTATTCCTTAAATATTTTTTTTCATGTTATAACGTTTTTTATTTCCTTAATTCTGTAAAGAGGCCATGAAAGTTTTGTATGTTAAATATGTTTTATTTTTGCTGGAATCGTTAAGTATAATATTTTAATCCTTTAAAATTATTGGGAAGTTTTAAAAACGTGCTACCGTTAAATTTTGCATTGATTTTGATTTTATTTTTTATTTTATCAAGTGAATAATATTGTTTTTATCTAAATATAAAATAAATATAGTTACTGTTAACAGTAATTATAATAATTCTTTTAATGATAATAAATGGAGGAGAATTCTTTACGTAAATAATAATCGTAATCCACAAATGTGTCCAAATTTTTACCAAATGAAATTTTTATACAAATAACAATGTTGGTAAATTATTGCTAGATAATAAAGATAAATATAGTTTATAAAATAATTCAGGTGTTTACCAATTAAAATGTAATTATTGTCCTTCATTAACAATTTCTCCGAGTACCCAAAAAAAAAAATTTCTTGACTTTAATAAATATACAGTAGTTACAAATAATAAAAAATAGTATACTTACTAAACTAATGTATATTTGTATAAAGAAATTGTCAATATTTGTGTACATACTGTTTGTTTACACAATAAAATGAATAAATAAATGAAGGGTTAAAATTAAATAATACAGAAATATTTCACATTAGGAAAGTTTTAAAAAAATCATGTTCCTTTGATCAATAATCAAACAACCTTTCAATATAGCCCATTATACGATGTTCCATTGTAATGGTCACCCTATACCTATTAAACTCACGCCCCTCCCTTTTTTTTCAACTATTTCTCTCACAACAATAACCTATTCAGTGCATTTAATGGTTGCTTATTAAAACGCAAGACATGTCGGTTTTATATTTTTGTGTAACAACTATAATGAAGGTGTATAGTGGGTTTTGCACATTGGTTTAATTGGGTCCTGGCGGAGATACGGGTACGTCTCGAAACCGGTAGACATAGAAAAGTGGATATATACTTAATAACATTTAGTAATAAATATAGTGTTTTGCTGAGAAAGTTGATATTTTTAAAAGTATTACTTTAAGAATTGTTCTAAAATATGTAATATCCTTGCAAGTTTTTAACTTAACAAGACACGTTGATAGCTTACAAGCATTGCATTCAAGTAATAAATCTATTAAGTGTAATTATTATGGGAATATAATTGATTATAATAAATCAAAGTTCTAATTGTGTTACACTGTCACATATGGGTGATATTTCAGTGTATAGTATCTATTTTCCTTGTGTAAATTATGGTCTCTTTAACACGATCCACGAGTAGTAAAATCTCTTGTTGATTTCCCACGATCGTGAGATAAAAAAACGTCTGCAGACGATTTCATAGACGAGAACAATTTAATTACGGTCTGAATTATAGCACTACGAAATAAGTTCCTTTTAATTGATTTACGTTGACGATATATTGTTTTACTATTCAGAATAAAATAATGAATTATTTGATGAAATTTTGATATTATTATTATTAGAAGAACGAACTTTGCGATCAAACATTTCAATTTATATTAATAAATATTTGTATTTTACTACTAATCGACATTTCTATGTCTACCAGCTTTGAGACGTATCCGTCTTTTCGTCAAAATAATACAAACACATAATTGAAATTATTCAACAATTGTTTCCGCAACGTTAAATATGTTTTTTTTATTATAATCAGTGTACGTTGGTGTTAGCTTATATTAACATGTGTACTATGATTATTGTTTTATATTTTTGTGACGAATGATGTACCATGACGTGTGATGTTAAAATGATGCGACGTCAATTGCGAGACGTTTTGTATGCACCCACTCGTTTTAAAATTAGAAAAATATAAATGAAAACCTGATTTTTATACTTTGAAAGTTATGGCGTTAGAACCGTTTATTCCCGATTTTCGAAAATACCCTAAAATGGTAGTGATCACTTAAACCGACCAATCGCGTCTCTATAAATAGAGAATCTCCGCCAGACTCCCATACTCCCTTTTCAAAATGTTCCCCAACTCTGTTGAAATTTTTAATATCGATAAAAAATATTTTGTTTGCATGCAATTTGATACAGAAATGTTAAAAAGTCATGAATACTAATGAACTGTTCGAACGAGGTATACGAGATAACAGACCTCGAATTCGATTATCAGTCGGCGTACAGTACCAAGAGTGTGCATAGTGTTTAGTGACTCAAACGGATATTGAGAGAACCTTGTACCGTTTGACCTAAAGCCTTATAACATGGCTTGTAGGTTCTCATTGTTTAAGCCAAAAGAAAAAAAATAGTCTTTGATAGAAGATATTTCGAAACACACTGGTTTGTTTGATATATTACTTTGGAAGATGTTATCTTAAAAAGTAATGATGGTATTAAACTGCGCCATTGTACCTATTCATCCGGTGCCAACTCAAACCAGGGTTCGAAAATATCACGATATTTAGATGAATACCAAAAATATCGAATATGCATAAAAATGTGATCTTTATTTTATAAGAATCAAAGGAAATGCATTTAATTTGTTAATTTATACAAACACGTGTAATATTTTTTAAACAAGGACAATTACAAAGTACAAAACCGAAATCTGTCTCTTATTTATCTATTTATATTGTAAAAGGCAATGTTCATATGTGTCTCCGTGACAGACTAAATATCTATAATACCGGACCGATTTAGGTGCGGTTTTTTTTACGAAATGATGGGCTTGCTGGGTATTTTTATAGCTTTTAAAATCAACAATTAAATCTGTAGAAAAAAGTTAGGAGCGTAAAAATTATTGAGAACGGAATATGGACGACGTCTAGGCATTTAAAGGGCTCATGATCATGTTTTCCCTCTCTGTTGAATTAAATTTCAATGTGATATACCTATTTAAAAACACGATCTCGTAAAAGATTTCGAGCAAACCTATGCCAATCCACCTTCATTCCACACTGTTTTAGTGGCGAAAAGATCTACGAAAAGCCGGAAGATCTATCCCAAAGAATAGCAAGTTGTGTGGCAAATATTGTATGATAGATTGATAATAATGTATAAGTATTGTATAATTTTATCAAGTAAACAATTGGGGTGTCATCAAACGACGAAAAATATTTATTAGGCTCTGTGACCGATGCTTCCCAAACTGAATTCAAATCAGTTTGTCTGGGTTCAGGGTGATGTTTAAAATATTTAAATAGGAATACCAGTTTCGCTTCCTTTTTTTTAGCCGGCTTAAGTTTGGACAAAAACGAAATGGTAGAAAGAATATGTATCTCTAGAGCTGCTGTTACTGGATATTAGTCCCCTTGCTCCTGGTGAATCCTCATAGAGCTTAACACGGAGAAAAGCGAGAATGACACGTACCAAATTATTAATATCATGATATATATCTTTAAAGATATCGTAATATAATATACCACGATATCAGTGATATTTGTCCTTCGAACCCTGGCTTATTTTTTTAAAATGCATGTTTATTTTATATACCTAATGCTAACCTCAAAATATAAAAGATTTTTGGCGTGTTTTTCCAGAAAATATTATTATTCCCTTATGTTCCCCTCGTGGTAACTATGACTGCATCGGTACACCAATTGTCATGAGTGTAACATATTGCTATTTTTTTTCTTGAAGGTAAGGCAAGAAGAAAGCATACGCTAAGATACTAGTCCGAGGTTTATTAGATGCTGCATATAGTAAATTAAGTTAAGCTTGACGGGATAGAACCCAGGACATCATGTGCGGAAGCTAAACATCCCAAATTGATTCCCAGAATCGATTCGGTAGGTACGTCACATAAAGAAAATGATTTCACAAATCAATATAATATAAAATTTTGGAAAAATTTCCAACGCAGGTATATTATTTTGTGTTTGTATTTATTCGGGTTGTGGTCCTGTGGCTAGTGTCTCGGACTCACGGACCAAAGGTCCTTGGTTCGAATCCTACTCTACCCCAACTTGATTTCCATTTTCTAATAGTGAGTTGTTTACAATTCGTTGAAAATGTCCCTCAAAATGAAATATTTGGGTGAATCATAAGAAGAAAAATATATTTTTTTCTTAAAAAAATAATATTTTATATAAGTGAATTTTGAAAAGAATTAATGGAAATTATTGAATAAAATGTTTTACGAATATTATTATTCTAAATTTAAAAATAAAATGAATTGTACATTTTTATGTATTGACATACGAACATCCGGATATAAATAAAAAATATCGAAAATTAAATAAAGATAATTAAACGTAGTTATGCAGAAAGCGTTATGCGTAGTCCACATTTTTGAAAAAATAAGATATTGATGTTATCGGGTGCAGTAAGGTCAATTTTAAGTTCTACTAAAAACAGCCCGACCACTTTCATGTAAAAAACTGTATTAATTACCTTCTGAAAATTGTGTCGATCACAAAAACGGCATTTCTCAATTTGCAGAAAACATCCGCAGCACTAGAAAAATCTTACTTATAATTATCTTACAAATCATTAAAACTGGTCAAATATATAATTAGATTCCTGTTTGAAATACGAAAAAACTAATGTATACATTGTTTATTATTGGTCAAAGTCAAAAACATTCCGACTGTTGTGTCGAATTGATTTTTCACTTTTTTCACACAGGTGCTATTATCTCAGTTTCACTTTTCAATAGCTGGCTGCTTTCTGCATAACTACGTTCAATCGTGTTTCGTAAAAAAAATGATTGAATGTTAAAGTACACCTTAGGTAGGTAGTTAAAAAAAAACATGGGAATCCAACTAAGGACTTTATCCATAAAATTCAAACGCTCCAACCAGTACACCTTTCAAATATTGGTCGAGGTAAAGTTTCCGGAGGATTAATAATATTATGGAAAAGTTCTTAGATATTGCGTGTATGTGATAATTATGGTCGGCCTCGTGGTGTAGTGGTTAACGCATTTGCCTACCATGCGAGAAGTCTTGGGTTCGATTCCCGACATGGTTGACATGAAATATTTATTTTAAAAGGCGTTTTCACGCTAGAATATTTCATAGAGTAACCTATGTACACCTTCGTGCGAAAGCGAATGATGATGATGATGACGATAATTATGCATTACTGTTTTTCATTTTTAATTTATGTTATTACAATATCCTGTTTAATTTTTTTAAAGTGAACTATTTTAATTTTCATTACATTTGTCTATTTCTTTCCGTATTCAGTATTTTTTTATTACTTTTTTACTGGTTCATATTCCACATTCCACACACCTGCGGTTATAAGATTCGATGTTTTAATTACAGTAAAATAAATAACAAGAAATGTATTACCAAAGTATACATAATAATATGTAAATGAACTCGGAATGAACATCGTTAAAAAAAACATTTCACAGGAATTTTTTGCAAAGATTAAAATAAAAACATACTTTTTTCCCACACTTCACTTTTTAAGATGAAATCAACTGCATTGTTATTAAAGTGAAGCCATCCTTTAATTTTCCTTATGTCAGATAAAAAATAAATAATACAATTACCGTAATTATGATAAATATCACTGGGCGATAGAAAATTTGAGCCATGGCGAAATTTCGAGATCGCTGTTTTAACAAACTAAAACTTAATTATACGGATGATATGTCACGACAATTTTTCATTGATAATTAAATGAATTTTTTTTTGTTTCAATCGTAGGTTTGTTTTTCTTCACTGGAAAAACACGTGGTTGCCGCGGAAAAGTCAAATGCACGTTTGTTATCTTTTTGCCGAATGTCACTCAGTATAGGGTGGGCGGAGGATCGGCTCCCACGGCAGGTAGTGAACCTGTAACCAGCCCACAGACAACTGGTGACTGCT
Source organism: Micrasema longulum (assembly GCF_059751315.1). Taxonomy (NCBI): domain Eukaryota; kingdom Metazoa; phylum Arthropoda; class Insecta; order Trichoptera; family Brachycentridae; genus Micrasema; species Micrasema longulum. The sequence goes on along the minus strand of NW_028277938.1, from coordinate 224,774 downwards.
GACTACATACTATGCAAAACCGAATATGAAGGAAATTATTGCTATTAAAATGGTTTGAATTTAGCACGTGAAATGAGCATAGCATGTGAAATGCTAATTTGATAAAAGAGCTATTATTCTGGCCGGGTTTTTTAGAATCTTTCCAATTATCTTTATTTGGCGATCTTTTTTAGGAGTCTCCAATTTCGGGATAACATTTCAGGTCGTGAAAAACATATCTTAAGGAATTTCATTTTGTAGTGAATGAACTACAAATATTTTTATGTTAAAAATCGATATCTTAACATGATAAACTACATATTATACCGCAATATTATACTGCTGACGATTTGTATGTATGCAACTCAGCAGGACTTTAATTTAAGACTATTTTGTAAATATTTTTTGAAAAATAAATAAATTTAAAAAATAAAATAAAATCAGGAAGTTCAACCCTACTGAAATTTAGATTTAAAAAATGTATTCTTACGCGCGGTAAAAATTAGAGCATTACATATTGTACGGTGAAGTTTCTTGAAAATGTATGAAAAAATATGTGTTTCAATAAAAACTAATTATATTGCATGACGTCACTAGTTCTTCCAAATCAACCAATGATAAGAGAGTTGTGATAGATTTCTGGTTTACGGTAAGTAAACTGCTCAATCAGCCCAACTCATCAAGAAGAAAAGGAAGATAACTTGAAACGTCTCACCCGAAGTAGTTTCAAAAATTCAAAACTTCGAAAAAACCTAGCGCTGATAAAATGATACATATTTTTTTTTCTAATTTTGGCTTACTTTAATAGACTCTTAAAAATAAAAAAAACTGCTGAATTTCCTCATCACTCTTAATTGTTCTTTAAAAATTTCACTGTCCATTAGCAAGGGGTGCATCACAAGAATAAAAGCTAACGTTTTTGAAGTCTTACGCTTCAGTTGCCATTGCATGGACTGAGAAAAATTGCTGTGCAAAATCACAACACTAAATAAATATAATAATAATAATATTATTTTGTCTTTTAAATTTTATGATTTTTTTTATTTTTAAACCGTGAGTACATTTTTATCAGTTATTTTGCTATTGTAAATAAATAATGAATTCACGACGCTAATGCTAATTATCCACCACTCTCACTTTCCTCTCGCAAGTCTCAAGCAGACGATGTTGACGGCTCCACGCGCATCTCCTCCTCTAGAGCGACATTGATCTGTTTTTATTATTTTTTATCGAAAGACAACCTTCACCGTTTAGGAAAAATGACTACTCAGATAGCTAGTGGCGACTAGTGGCCCATCATTGAAAGTAATTAGACAATGAAGCTAAAAGCAGGAGAACGCAGTCAACGCCCACTAAGTACTTAATTATTTATTTTTCATTTATCATACGTTCTTCACCTAATTTTAAATTTGTACATTTGAAGTTTTTATTCTTTTGATTTCATATAGAGCAAAAGTTTATCTCGAACACCCGCTTTAGCTAGATACCAATAATTAACACGAATAACCTCTAAGGGCATGGAGGGAACTTGGCTTCAAATCATGAAAAAACCGTTAAATGATTTACCTTAAATTAATTTAGGTTCTTTTTTTTTCATTTGCTGGAATCTTGTGTTATACCTAATTTATAGGACAAGGAGTAAAATTATACACTTGCATTCTAATTATTATTATATCCTACACACCTAAAACCTATTTACATAAAATTCTATGATCTATATTTTATATATTATATTCAGTAATAAATAATATGAATAAGGTTTTTTTTATTTATTCAAATTTTAGTCTTACAAACTATAAACAAAAATAAAAATAATGTGACCTCACTGGGGTTACCCGTGCCGAGGACACTTAACAATATACTTTTTTGAAATGTTTTTACATATAAGAATAAACAAAGAAGACTAACTTAATACACAGAGATAATAAACAAAATATTCAGACTGTTTTAAAAACTAGGTATATATGTACATCTATATTATTTATATTACAAAACGCACAATGAAAATAACAAAAACCTAACATAAGTTATATACTTGTGGAGCGGTTGATTCAATATTGGTTTGGGCGAATGAGACAATCCATTTTACTTCTACCCTAGCTCCACTATCCATTTTTTTATAGCCTTATTAAACATTTTCTCGTTACTAATTGTTTTAATAGATAGTGGAAGTAGGTTATAGATTTTAATCGTTTAATAATAATAATATATAATAATAATTCTATAATGTATGTTTCCTTCAAAATGTATCAGACAATTTTGCGTATTTTCATGTATCTAATGTACCTACATCAAGCATGTTTTTAAAAATTGATTTAGCAGTATTTTTCATCGCGTGAATTAAATCAAATAAAAAATGTAAATTGAATATTGACGTTAGAATGCGTGGCACGTAGACATTTAGGAGGGGTAATAGTTTGAGCCCACACACATCCGATGAAGAGTGCTAACTCACTTTTTACTCTTTATCCTCTTCCACCGGCGCGGCGTGTCCCAGATAAAAGCGAAAGTGAGATGTAATACGTTATCGATTGTTACCGGTCGACAGCTAACAAATATTATTAAATACAAATGTATTCGCCGATAAAGGAGAGTTATACGTCCGAGGTGTATTGTGTTAAAATGGATAAGATGGTACTCGGTGATAGCGTCGCGTGAACTTTCAGCAGTTTGGAAATCTCTCTAGGAAATAATATTACCGACTGTTTCTTCTGTGGGCCACGCGTCGCGTATTCTGCATTTGGCATTCGGCAATCAGCCTATTACGCGCGGTTCCTGGTATGTACAAGTACTGAGTGGTATGGTATAACATACCTACTCAGTGCTCACCTCGGTAGTTAGCGAGACTATAATACAACATAGTTCGCACTCCGACATCGTATGTACGTGCTACGTGCATACAATAGAGTTGGGACATGCGAAGATTTGGCCGATAAGCGTAAAAATAACGAAAGTGTAAAACTGAACCAGATCAATGTGGGTGTAGATAAGTATACTCAATAGGAACACGTTGCCATTGTTTGTACCAAAAGGCAAATTTAGAATTGCATCCAATTTTTATTACAATTCACATAAAAATAATATAAATAAGTACTCGTAGCTTTATATCGTTGGGTCATTGTCAAAATCCTGAATCTGAAACCCCACGCCACCATTTTGAGATATTGAGGTTTAAATGTAAGATCTTTATAATCTAATTATAATATTCATATAACGCGGATTAAATCGGTGCAACGTAATTTTTTTAAATCGTTAGTATTTAGAATTGGATCAAATACTTTCATTATTAACTATTATGATCGTCTAGAGTACTTTATTATCTTCAGTTTAAAATTCATAAGGATTTTGGCTGGTTTGACATTCTTGCACAAATTAATATCTAACTGTATAGATGCCCATGATATCCTTGCTCAGATAAACCTTAATGTACCTCGCCGTAACTTGCGCACCAATCCTGTCTTTGCTGTGGGAAATTATAAAACTAATATCGGATTGTTTTCGCCTCTGCCAAGGATCCTCAGAACAGTGATCGAAATCTCATTAAACGGTACTGTCGATGTGTTCCTACAGCAAGGGCAAGCATTTAAGAAGCAAACGGTGTTGTCACTCCTGACTCGCGATGACACACTTGCCATGTCCGCCTAGATTATGCCATATTTATACCATTTGTAAATTTAAATAGATTTTAAGACTGTTTAGATTAAGTGTTATATATACTCATTAATGCCAATCTGTTAGGGCGTGCATAAGCCTCTTGATTAGCTTAGGAAGAAAAAAAAGTTTAAGCTACTTTTTTTAGAACCTAAGAACCGAGTTGTAGATGTGTGGTACTGTTGTGGACTCACGGACTAAAGGTCCGAGGTTCAAATCCCACTCTATCAACTCGATTTCCATTTCTCCAGCACAATTTATTTACGACTTTTAGAAAACAATCTGAAAATTGAAATATTCGAGTAAATAAGAAGTATTCATATTTTTATTTTTATTTAACCAGTTTCATAATATAAGGCTTATTATTTTACATAGATATTACATGTGTAGTCCTATGAAACTAGTGGAATACGTACCTAGGTATTGTAAAACTGGTCAAAATGCGGATTTCCGATTGGATCGACAATATTTAATTGAAAATAAATAGTGGGGAGGTTTTGCTTTAAGATGAAATACCGGTAATGTATATTAAACCGTTAGCGTAAGAACCTTGAAATATATTTTAAACAAAGCATAAGAGTTTTTTTTGCTTATCACTTTTGAGTAAATATCATACATCAGGTTTGCGGATTTTTATGTTTTATCATACTATTGATGTTGCTGGATTTTATTTTTGGGATATGGCTAGAGTCAAAATGTTTCGTGAACATCATCATTATTTTGTTCCTGTTTGTTTCTGGGTATGGCGACTTAGGGTAACACAGTTTAAGATGACATTACCAAAGTATGAATAATTTATATGCAAGGCTTTTTCTCTTATCCTTTCCTTTTCCCGTGTTCCTTTAAAGTTCCGCTTTGGAATACAGAAAGGTCTTACATACCAGCCTCCCTTTTTTTTAGGAAGCCCCAATAAAAATCGAAAATCCTCTAGGCTTCTCGGTGAAGATAGTGTAAAGGGTCGTGACGCCATCATGTCGCAGAAAATAAAATGTAGCTATTTTTATAACAACTACATTCTACACGTAACTAATAATATAGGAACATTGTTAAAAATCAGAATGATAAAGTCCCTAAATATAATTAATTTGACTTATACAATTAAGTTGTGATGATTACGATTCAATTTGCATTAGAAAAACTAAAAGAAACTTTAATATTAGAGAAAAAGAACACTCAAGGTGCCTAAATATTTTTTTTTCTCAATTCGCAAACCATCACAAGACACTGGATTAAAAGTTCTTCATATCGAAAAGAAAATATTAAAATTAGATAACTTGGAAATCTTAGAAATGAAAAAAGCTATTCATAATAAGAAAAAAAACAGTATTTCTTTTAGTCCACTCCTGTCTATTTTTAATGATCGTATCCATATCATTTTACATTTCCCATCTTTATAAGAATAACATGACAAAAAGACGATTCATTAGCTCCATATGTTTCTATGTATATTCAATAATATTTATTTATCACTGTTAAAATAAAATCGGATAAGATTCATAAGTAAAATATACCCTGATAAAGAAACTTGTCTAGCTTTGAAACCGGTCGGTAGAAAAAAAATGTGGTTAAAAACAAAGTTGAATTATGAAAATAGATCGGGTTGTGGTCCTGTGGCTAGTGTCTCGGACTCACGGAACAAAGGTCTGTGGTTCGAATCCCACTCTACCCCAACTTGATTCCATTTTCTAATAGTGAGTTATTTACAACTCGTTGAAAATGGCCCTCAAAATTAAATATTTGGGTAAATCATAAGAACGCAAATATTTCTTTTTAAAAAAAAAAAAAAAAAGGATTATATTTATTTTATTGTAATGAATAACCACACAGTTAGTGCTTCAAATATAAATTTTAAATAAAATAGATGCCTGAAATACCATTATTATAACAGTTTTAAAACAATGAATGACGTCAATGTGTTCGTTCTACCACAAAATTAATTCAATCAAATAATACAAAGCTTAATTCAGTAATTTATTTTAATACATTTTTATATTCAGTGCTAATTTTCTGTTGTATTGATTTTAGTTAAAGAATTCCCAGTTGCTTTTCCTTCGGTAACAATTTTCTGGTCCGAACGTTCAAATACACCGGTAGAATCAATAAAAAAATAAACATAAGTGATATTTTTTTAATAATTACAATGATCGTAAATATTGGTAATAAATTTTCTGGAATTAAGAATAGTCCAGAAGGAGCGTAGAATCATATTTGAATACATCGGACAGTGTCCAAAATTTCCCCACTATGCCCCACTTTCGTCGCGCGCATTCGTGATGTCACCGCGTAATATTGCACGATGGGAAAAGCAATGTGTTAATTTCTCTAAATTTTTTTTATCAATTATTATTTTATTAACAGAGTAGATAAGTAAAGGGTCATTTAATAATAGTAATTGAATTAATGAACTTAAATATAAAATTAATTTGAATTTACATAAAACGAATATTTTAATATCATGTTAAATAACATTTGATGTTTTAAAGATATTGTTGGTCAAATGTCCACCACAGAGTTGTTTAATCCGAAGTCCATTTTTCATTCGTTCTCTCAGTAGATGAGCAAAGTAGTTTAAAAAAAAATGCTACCTTGGCAACACTAACGAAATATCCATTTTCTTTTCTTCGTCAATCTGACAGATGGAAAAATAAATCAATTTTGAAGTAATGTGTTTGCTACTTACACATTCGTTTGCTAATTACAATGAAATGTGATCCCATCCTGTTTCTTTAAGATCCTAGCAGTATTTCTATACTTTAAAAGGACACAACACGGCATGTTTGATGCTCGTATGCGGTTTCTGGACTATTCTTAATTATATGATGACAGCACTTATTCGTTATGGCAGCAATATTTCTATCTACTTTTACACATGGAATTAATGACGCCTGTATTGTCCGTTTCTCTTCAAAAATAATAATCTCTGTAATAGTTGTTTTATATTCTTCGGGCTTTGTTAGCTTTAAATCATTTAAGAAAACTAAAAAAACATTGCAACGGTGATATGCAAAAAAAAATCCATGGTTAAATGTCATTAAAAATTTTGTTTATGTTTATGCCACCGCCAACTTATACTTGTGACTTGTGACTATTACTAATGATTAAACAACCAGGCCTTAAATATTAATTATTTAGCCACCTATTTTTTTTCTACTGGTCAGATTGAAGATCGATTTTAATAGAAGTTAGTTAAAATACATCAGCTAGTCTTTTTTTACTGATGGAGAACAATTCACCACTGTTAAGCTTCGTAAAATTTCATATTTTGGCCGTGTGTTGAGAAGTGATAAATATGCCATACTTCAGCTTGTCATGAAGGGAAGATCGAGGGACGTAGAGGGATCGGAAGAAAACAGCTTCTCTGGCTTCGAAATATCCGAGCATAGACCAGGATTAGAACTGTGGAGGAGCTGTTTCACACTGCTCAGGATAGGGAAGCTTTCTCCCAAGTGATCGTCAACGTCGGGGGTATCCGACTTGACACGTGAAGAAGAAGAAGTCTTTTTTTTATATTTAAGTTTTGTTTTTTACCAGTAACAGGATTTAATCGTAACAGACATTGTCAGGCTGCAATTGGTTGGAATCTAAACGATATGCCAGTGAAAGCGGAATTTTATTTGATGTAATAATGGTAATAAACTAATTAAATTAGCTTTTTTATGTGTTGGTATTGTCTTACCTTCCATGAAACAATATGCTCAAAGGAACTATTACAATCGAAAGATACGAAATCCATACCTTCACTATGACGGTATAGTTAAAGATAAATTCCTCAGAGCGATTACGAAGAAACACTACCGACCCCGTATCTTCAAGTTTTCTGTAGGTATATTGATATGTACCAAGGGGACGTTTACCGTGTACCCCCGGCACACATATCTACGCACTGAAGTTACATACCGTCACTATGACGATATAGTTGAAAAAACATTCTCCTGAACGATCACGAAAATTCGCTACGACCTGTATCTTCAAGTTTTTAGATATGTACCGAGGGCTCAAGTACCCCACATTCAAAGTGACTAAAATGATATTCTACCTGGCACTTTTTACTTTATTTGCGATTTACAAAAATCTTAAATCATTTTTAAGTGGCTACTTTTTATCTTAGAGATGCTTATTTAAATATGAAAGAGAAATAAGTTAATTAAAATACGTCACGGAGGGCGGATTAAATTTTGACGGTTAATCAGCACCATCTAGCGGTGAAGTTTGAAAACTCGGAGAAATTACGGCGCATGCGCAAGACCACTAAACTTTTGAGATTTGGAAAACATATTGCCAGTATGAAAAATAAATCTAATTATTATTTTCCTATCTTCCTGGGCTGGTATTTCGAACGCGTTTACAGCGCATTAACGCGTATTTAGTATATAAAAACGCGCTATAATTGCGTTCGGAATTCCAGCCCTAAATGCACGTATCGAGATATCGATAGAGCCGGCTTTGTAATACCGAGGTAAATAGAGATAAACGAAAAGTTAAGCACACTGTTTTAGGAATTGTCAAATGGAATATAAAAATCGTGTTCAAGCGAGCTTTTTTTGCTTTGCTGGTTGTGCAACTCAGCCTTATGCTGTAGTGGCCAGGGCGTTTGCCTACCATGCAAGAGGTCTCGGGTTCGATTCCCATCATGGTTAACATGAAATATTGATTTTAAAAGGTGTTTTTACACTATAATATTTTATTCAGTCCCTGGACTGGCACCTGAACCGTAAGACTAATAATATTACCTTCATGTAACAAAAATGATTAAGATATGCTGCGATTGGTGTACCAATGCAGTGCCCTATGCACCATTAGGTACGGAAAGGGGAATGATGATGATGAAAGTAATGCCAGAGTAGTCTGCTCTGCCAAATGCCATTCACTTAGTTTATTTGAAGTTTATGTTTAAGCCTAATTCCTCTCCTGCATCATTTATCTTAATAAAGAGTTCTTGAAGGTCAGCAATGTTATCAGGAAAAATGACAGTGTCATCGGCATATCTTATATGGTTGATATATGTGCCATTAATCTTCACTCCTTTCGAAGAGTTTTCAAGGGCTTTTTTAAAGACGTAATCCAATACCTACCTAGTCGGTGTTGCGTAATCAGAGTAAATATTGAACAATAGCGGTGACAACATGCAACCCTGCCATACGCATCTTCTAATTTTAATTTTATCAGAACAGGCTTTATCAATTCTAATTTTGGTAGTCTGGAACCAGTAAAGATTTTTTAGAAAGTTCTTATCTTTGTCATATATATTGCGTTCCTCTAGCATTCGCAGCAATTCGGTGTGTTTTACTCTATCAAACGCCTTTTTGTAGTCTGTGAAACTGAATGAAACTATGATCTCGACATTTCTGACAATTTATGCATACAAAATGCATGCATGCAGTAAGGCACTAAATTGTATGAATGCATTAAATATTTGTGTCTGTCAAGACAGGTAATTATAAATTTACTATTTTATAAAATATTTTTAGCCACTATTCCAATATGTAGTGAGGATAGGCGGTGTCAGGGAATTTTGATGACTAGGTATTTGGACATTGTTTTTCTGTCAGTTTCCCGCAAATGCCTCCCCGTCAAAAGACAACTGCACGTCAGACCTCACTAACCCGTTTTCTGCACCCCAAAACTGAACTGATTTGTTTTTTTTTTTTTAGGGAAATAGTATCAGAGTGAAATTTTCAGCGCCGGTACCTTTTCGTCCTAAACGTCCGAAGATGCCAAATAAAACTGGGCGCTTTTTTGGGTGGTCCTAGATCCCATAAGAAACAATTTATCAAAAAAGCAAAACGAGACAAACACACCAATAGTAAATATAGTAAATATCTATGGTGTGCAAAACAACACTGCTCTAGTTGTCATAATCCAGGAAGAAAATACGAGAATACGTTTGTATGGAGAAAAGTCAGACTGCTTATCCTATTAATTTCCAATAAATAATAGAAAGAAAATAAATTAAACATATTTTGTATCATGAAACAATTTTATTATATTCTGATGAAAGGGGTAACAATGATAGCATTTAAAATAAAATCCCGCTAAACAATGTAAAACCGTAAGGAATAAGGACCTTATAATATAGATAGTATAATTACACATGAAATGGGACAAAACTAATCTATGAGAGAAAAATATTTTACAATAAATATTTTTTCATCCACAACATGACTAAATATATGTCTGTATTTTATTATTAAATATAGAATATGTGATGAATAAACCTGTAAACTAGTACGTACTATATGAATATGTCGGGTATAAGAATTAATTGAAAAAAAAAACAAATTTACAATAATCTTCTATTCGAGTCAAAGAAATTCTAGTCAGCTGAAATCAATCCCAATTGAAAAGGGAAAAACATAAATATGACATTGCATAACATACAAGACAATCAAACAATTTAGGTATCTACATACATCAAATAAAATACCTACACAGGTATTTTTAAATACAATTTATCTAAAATTCATCACCTATGTGAAAAAGTATAGATTTGACATACCTGAATGGATAAAATCTAAAAATATTAATTTTAATATGACTTCTAAATAGATCTATTCTAACAAAATCAAAAATATATATCAATAAACACCTAGACTACTTAATCAAAATGTTTTTTTTTACTCTACGAGAAACATTTTTATAGGTCAAGACAGTATGTAAAGGGTGACAATCTCTACTCACGATACGATACAGATGCACACATCTGCTTTTATATAATTTACAATATTAATTACATTAACATGTAAAATTATTATACTTTACCTTAACTAGCTTAAATAAACTAGTGATAAATAAATTAACATATTTCTTTTCACTGAAAATGAATTTCAGAATTTGGTTTCAATACACAAAATTATATTTTAAAACATACCTGGGTATCTGAAGTACAAGAAAAGGTATTTTTTTATATATTTATACAAAAATTAAACATAAAAATAAATAATTGTGACCTCTGAATATGATTTGACAACCATATTAATGTAACATCAATATATAAAAAATATTACATATACGTACTCGTTATAAATGATCACAAATTGTAATATTTTACTGTTTGCATTGAATTTTGTTGTGTATATTAAGTGATATGGTGACATATCTTCCAAATCACAGTATTGCTAAATTAATTATCCTTTATCAAGATAACCATAATTTTAGGAGAGCTAGTAACCCAGACAAATATTTTTACTGTCACTATATTGAATAGATTTTAATTAATAATATTAAAAGTTAAAAATGATCCGATATTTTTAAAATTTACAGAAACAAATCAAATTAACATCAAAAACGTATTTAATTTCATGGAAAATGTTAGGATTTTTATCTGATGTTGCACACATATAAATTTTATTTTAAGTCATTTTTAATTTTAATTTAATTATTATATAACAACTCATCTAGGGAAAATCTTTATCCATAAGACAACATAAAAGTTATTATTTAAAAAAATATATTTAGTTTCATAAGAATAGCCAAAATGAAATCATTTTGATAAATCAAAATAAAATATTCTTAACAAAAAGTAGTTGATCGATAAAACATTGTAAACAATTCAATTAAAGTAATCATAAAATATATGTCCACATTTAACAATAACAAAATAAACTCATTTGTACTAGCAACTTTCATGCTACATACATTCATACACATCTGGTATGTTTATATGTTCTTTACAATGGTCCAAAGCATCCGGCAAAATTAAGAATCGGAATCAAAATAGTGGGAAAAATCGTGTAATTATAAATTGAAGATTTAATTCCTTTCATAAAAAAATTACCTACGTACAATTTTAAATACATCTTTGAAATATGAGAGTGATGCATGAAAAGTGAGAAAAAAGACATGAAGATGTATACATGTTATGTATTCAGAAAAATCTTTGCAATAGATGACAAAATAAAATATAAATTTCAATCCATAAGATTTTCGTAAACTATAATTTGTGTTGTAACACTGAACTGCCATACCAATACCATTATTGGATTAGTTCCAGCATTATTTAAATTTTAAACCACAATAAAAAAACTAATAAACTAAATTAAAAAATATTATTCAACCAATTCCGAAAGACGTGTAAGAGTTTTTCAATTTATTTAAGTAATTCCAAGGATAACTGAAAGAAGAATTCATAAATCATTTTATTATCACATAAACTAAAAATCATGGAATCGCTATAAGCGATTAACTCTCAAAAAACTTAAGTCCAAGAATCAACAAAAACAGTCAATTAATTAACAAAATAATGCACTCAAACAGAACAAAATATATTAGAAATTTAATCATTCATAAGAATTGAATATTATGCTCTGCATGTTTAGTAAAAAAATATTTATCTGTATAAATCTAAATACGTAATATGCATATTTATTACAAAAATGGAAAATACTGAACTTAATTGGAAATCAATATACATGGTGTGTCCGGAGGAAAGTAATGTCAGTGATTTTTTTTTACGCAACTATGCGTCGAAGCGCGAGTGGACCGGTTGAGAATGGTAGTGGGGGAAGTCAGCTATCGAACGCTGGGTCTGTCAGTTTTCTCCGGCCATCCAGAGAGTGAGGACAGGCGTTTCAGGGGAAGTTTGTTGGGGAACTTGAATAAAAATCAAAATGCAGTCCTCGGTAGAGCAAAGGATGGTGATCAAGTTTTGCATCAGATTTGACAAGACTGCAGCGGAAATTGTTCAAATGATCAAGACAGCCATTAAAGAAGATGCTCTGTTGGATCGGCAAAAGCTCGGCGTCCCCTCGCCCCAAGGCCGGGTTGAGCAGATCCAAAATCAAGACGATGCTCATTACATTTATTCCCAGATAAATCTAGTCAATTGGTTTTCAAATCTGGCACGAACAATTAATATCAAAGGACTAGTCCATCATGAGATTGTATCACCTGGTACAACTGTGAAAGCTAAATTTTACGTCGAAGTGCTACAAATACTGAAACAGAGGATTCAACGCATCCGGCCGGACATCGCAGACGACTGGAAGTTGTTTCATGACAACGCGCCGGCCCGCAGTGCCTTCCTCGTCACCAACTACCTGGCCAAAGAACTAATTTCTTAATCCCCTTGGATCCAAGCAGCTTATACCGCGACCTTAAGGAGCATTCTCGAGGAGGCCTACCGTGGCGCATTTGATGCCTGGAAAAATCGCTGGAGGATTTTTCCAGGCATTAAATGCGGAGGAGCCTATTTTGAAGAATTTTGATGTGTTGTAACTAAAAGTTCAATAACTTCTTTGTAATTGACTCACTGACATTACATTCCGGACACACCATGTATGTTCCTAAAAAAATATTGAACAAAACATATAACTCATTAATTACAAAGGAACTAAAAATAAGTACAAACATATAAATAGCAACCTGCTACATATCATTAAAAGCGCACAAATATACATATAGTCTTTACTGGAAATACTGTTGCAAGTAAGTGTTTTATGTAAATGTTTAGATGCATTAATTTTTCATGTGACATGGGAAGTGAGTTTATTTTAACACTTTTATTGTTACTTGCTAGGGCATTTAATAATATTCTTTAGAATCACTTAGAAATGGCATAAAATATAGTTTAAAACCAATTGTGAATTTTTAGTACGGAAGTGTGTAGTAAAAAAATATATAAATTTAAAGCAGAAAGATAAAGTTTAAAAACATAAAAACATCTACATAATATAAAGTTCACTTCAATGAGAATATCACTCATATGATTTATTAAAATCAAAAACATTGTTTTTTTTTTTAAAAACCAAAAAGTGTAATTAGCAAAAATTAAGATAAATGTTTTGCAGTCAAAATAAATGCTAATAAATTTATTATGTGTAATGAAACAGAAGTAAATACATAATATACACAGTACAATTTAATGTATTTCTAAATATTTACTCTCTCTTCCTACAACATGCAAATGCTACTGAACATCTTATCTACATATTTGTCTCTCATGTTCATCCATCTAACACGACATTGGTAAAACACCATAATGGAAATATGCCACTTAAATAGAAAAAATATTTGTTACTTTTTTTTTCAATCATTCATTGGTGCTTGAAAAACTACAGAAATGCACTAAAATAAAGAGTTGGGAAAATAACTTCATAAATTGTCAGTTGGCGTGCATTACCGTCAATCTAGAATTTTGGCAAAAACGATATTCTCACATGGGGGGATTTGTAACGCTGATTGAATATTTCCTAATCATATGATACGCGTGGGACCAATAGTAGGCTATCTTTCTGAAGATCGGTAAGCACCACGGGTCGGAGTAAATAATGTGTTAGATTTGATTTTAATCACAGTTTTTTCTGTCTCCTGAGAAAGGTTGATTTAGTAGTTTGGCGGTAATGCACGCCGACCGACGACACATTATGTAACAGTAAAATTGTGTGAAAAAATAAAGAATGCAACTAGAAAATAAATATGTATTGAAATATATAAAAAATACATTATAAACAGTTCAGCAAAAAATGAACATGCGAGGAATGTTAGATTTACTAGTTTTAATTACCCTAATACTTGATAAGTAAAACGGTAACTCAATCTTTTTACTGTTGAATAATCAAATTATTAAAATTAAATTAAAGAAGTACTGACAATTTTACCAAGTTTTATATTTACCATTGCCTTAAAATAAAATTTATTCATCTACTCTAAATTACAAGTTTTAGTTTTACATAAAATAAATGGCATATAAAGACTAATGTGATTTTGACAAATATAATAATTAAACTATATTTATAAAGTGAGAAGACTAATACTACCTCTACAAATAACATGATGAAAAATTGACTATTAACCTAATTTTCAGGTAAGAATATGGGCCATGGAAAAAGAAACGTAATATTTATTGCACATCCAGAATATTCCTCTTCACCAAAGTTTCCTGAAGGCTGTAGAACAGCTCCAACTGTTGTTCCGGTTTTAAAGCAAAAACCTGCAATATAAGATAGCATACATAAGATAGCAAATATCAACAAGATACACATATTTATTGATTTTATAATATTTATTATAAAATTTCCTCGATAATTAATATTAAATTAGAAACTATCCTGAAATAAATAGTTCCATGAACATTCATATATATTATGTAGAAAATAAAACTAAAAACATGCGATACAAATATTAAAAAAAATATGATTCATATAAAATACATTTAGTACCTAAAAATGCATATAAACTAAAGTAACCGGTCACATATCTTTTCATGAACTTTGTTGTGAGGGGTCAAATATATCATGTCTGACATAATACACATCAATTTATTGTAAATATATCTTCGGAACGAAAAAGAATGTGTGTTAATCACTGCTAGTTTAAAATAATTCACATGGGTGGGTCATATAACACACAGCTTAGGGAGTCATTTTTCTATTTAACACATTTTTGAATTGTCATTTTTCAACCAGTAAGTTTATGCAATAAAGGCATAGTTGTCGATTTCACAGTTAGATAGTTAGAAAAACTGTTTAACAATTATGTTAGTAGGATAGAATAGAAAGAAAAATAAATATATGTATTTTTTTAAAGAAATATTAGCGTTCCTATAATTTACCCAATTTATTTCAATTTTGGTGACCATTTTAAACGAGTTGTAAATAATTCACTATTAGAAAATGGGAATCAAGTTAGGGAAGAGTGGGGTTTGAACCTCGGACCTTTGATCCGCGAGTCTGCAACCCTAGCTACGGGACCACAACCCGATTTATATATTGCTATGTAGTTACAATGATTGACCATAAAGCTAATGTTTCAAATATAAATAAGTAACTAAACTTCCATATCCCGTTGAAATTTTGTCAATATTTTAGGATTCAATATTATAGTTACTAATATACTTACTTGTTGTAACAGTGTTTGAGGAGTGGCAATCTTGATGAAACTTGAAATGTAGACATTTACAAATGTAGCCATCAAAAACTGGCAGTCAAAACGATCCATAATGCCGCCATGTCCAGGGATTATATCACCAAAGTCCTAGAAAAGATACAATTAATTACAAATTTGAGATGCAAAATTTTTACCACAGGAGTCTGAAAAATAATAACGGCGTGACTGAATTATCGTAGTCATTTAAAAATCAACAAATCGAAGAATAAAAAATATGAATATTTAAACATAGGCAGAGTGGTGAATGTTACACAGCTTAAAAAATTATCATTTGAACTAGCCAGGGACAGATAATAAGTCCTGTAAATGACTGGACTTTCGTATTTCCTCAGTGAGGTTTTTACCACTGCTAAAATATCTGTTGAATCATTTTATACCCCTTGAGGATTAACAGCAAAATTATTATATTGGCCAACTACTCTAAATTCTGAAAATGTCAAAACTAAACATGTGAATGAATATGTCTTTACTCTTCAATTCAAACTGTTCAAAATGAAACATTATTCAAAATTCAAATTTACCAAAGACAAAAGTCAAAGTTCAAATAATCTACTACATGAATTATGTATATATTCGTACATTTAACATAAATGGAAATCAACTGTAGAGAAAGAGGAATACATTTTTCATATTTATGACAAATTACAACAGAGATGAAGAACATTTGAGAGAAGAAAATATGGAAGCCTAGGCATTTACAGGGTTTACGACCTGTCATTGTCTGGTTTAAGTGGCCACTTTACATACTGTGTAACATTCACCATGGTGCCTATGTTTGAACATCCGTATTTCTTCAATTCCTCCATCTGTTGATTTTCATGGCGTTAAAGAGCTGAAACCTGCATTGTTGTGAAGATTTCAATCGAGTTATTTCACATGCTAGGCGATCCGTGAAAACAATTTTCCAAATTTTACGCTTCTTCTTGAACCAGTTGGTTTCATTATAATATTTAAAGTTGGTCCAAATGTTTGTAGAATGTAAGATTTAAAAAATACGAGGTAAGCTTTATTTACACCCCATATTTTACATTAATTTCATTTAATTGGGACACATAAAACCTGATTTTTACATGTCTAATAGTTATTACACTGAGTCCAATATTAATTATATATTTATTCTTCTGTGTGAGTACTTTTGTCAATCGACAATTAAAAAAAAACAATGTAGTACAAGTCAGGACTTACCTTGATTTTGAAAGCACGTTTGAAGCCAGAAGCAAAGAATCCGCCGAATGGGCCAAGAACACTGCTGAATACACTTAACGAGAGAGAATGGATCATGAATGGATACAGCATAAATGACTCCTTTAAGCCCATCTAAAAAAAATAAAATATTTTTGATTACAATAACAAAATAACATTAATATAAAGCATATTTTTTTGATTTGTAGGATTTTTATTGTCTTAAATATATTGTCTTGTTCGAGTTTACAAAAAAATATGTTAAAGATGAAGGTTTGCATAATTGATTTTCTCTCGTGTCCAGGCCGAATAGAGAATACGGGTCTTTGTGTGAAATAGAACTAAAACACCAGACTAGTGTTTTCGGCTTGTCGACGTTGAGATAAGTCTGCCTCGTAGTGTAACGGTTGGTTCCATTTGCCCACCTTGCTTGAGATCCTCGCAAGGTAAAATTGATTTAAAATGTGGTACACCGCAATATTTCATTGTTTCCGGACATGCGTAAGACTTACGAATTACCGCACCTTCAAGTAACATATGATCGAGATACGCTGCATTCGGTGTACCGATGTAGCCTTGTGCGCCACCGGATGTGGATAGGAGAATGATGATGATAATTGATAAAAGCGTTCACAATGTTCGTATACTTACAACTTTAAACAAACTTCCAAAGGATTCCGGAAGGACATATTCTTGTAGTTGGAAGAGATAAGATGGTTCGCAATCAATGGTCATTTTATCCAGAGTCTCGGAGTATTCAATTGGGCAAACAAAGTAGGGGTATTTGCACATGAAGTATGAGATCTGTCAAAAATGAATATATTAAAAATGTACATAATATACAATGACATGTATACAAAATATAAACTAACCACAAATTTGTAAATTTAAGTATTTTTCGTCTATTATTTCTAACAAATTTGAATTGTTCAAACTAACTCAGTCGTCAAAAGTTGAAGTGCAGCTATACTTACAAACAATCCAAATATAACGGTAGAAATTCCACCTCCGATAAAACCTTCCCATGTCTTTTTAGGGCTTAACTTGATTAATGGTGTCTTTCCAAAGAAAAATCCGAATACATAAGCCATCACATCATTGCAAACAATCATTGAGACAGGTACGATGAACCAAATGAGACCTGAAATCCAAAAATAGATTAAATTTATAACATTTTAATACGCCTATGTTTCAACGCAGTTGATTTTAATTTATTTTATTATAACTAATATTTATTTTATTATAACTATACTACTTATAATCAAAAATTACGATTAATATGTTTACCTTCAAAAATGTTCTGAAGAATGAAATAACTCTGCGTAACCACAATGAGTAGAGCGACATGTGTCCAGGCAAATAGGCTGAATTGTTTCATGTAATATTTCTTCACGAGACTTAGAACAAACCACACAAATCCCACACAGTACAGGGAAAAGGAGAAAAATCGGTGGTACTTGACTAGCATGCGTAAATATTCCTGGAAAAGGTGGGACAAAAACACTATAAAAATATTTTGAAACCTTAAACTGAGTAAATGCTTTTTGTCCTTGCAAAACATGTTTTACTAAAATATTGAACATTATCTGCAAAATAAGAGAAACATCATAAACATGTTGGTGTATATATTAATAAGGAATGAAAAATTTAAAATTATTTACATTTGAGTGCTCATATTGTTTTAAGAAACAATTTTAAAATCCAATTTCTTATAGTACTAAATCTTCACATGCAAATAATATGATATTTAAAATGAATATATTTAGTAATTATTATTTTATTAGATATTTAATAGATAAATGTCGGCCTCGTGGTGTAGTGGTCAGAACGTTCGCCTACCATGCAAGAGGTCTCGGGTTCGATTCCCGACATGGTTGAAATGAAATATTTATTTAAAAGGGCGTTTTCACACCATAATATTTCATAGTCTCTGGACTGGTACCTGAAGCTTAAGACTGATCATCTTACCTTCATGTAGCAAAAATTATCAAGATATGATGCGATTGGTATACCAATGCAGTTCCCTATGAACCATTAGGTGCGAAAAGGAAATGGTGATGATGATGGATGATTTTAATAAATGGGCACTAAAATTTAATTCTTAATGCCTGATAATGGCACAATAATTAGTTCAAATGTAATTTCATATTTTCAGCCGTTTATATTTTATGTGACAACGCTCTATTGAAATGCACAGTATAGTTGATAAAATATATCTTACAGTCTTGCTTATAACCACTCCGTAATAAGCGACCAGATTCTCTCCATAGAAGAAGTAATTGGATGCTACGAGGAAGTACCAGGAGAGAGAACGGAACCAGGGAAGGCCGTGGATCTTGTACACAGCATAGCCGATGTTGATTATCTCCTCGAAGCATTTAACTTGAACCAAAAGTGTCTGGAAGCAAAAATAATTTTGTAAATTCTACTTTTCAAACAAATGATGTACATACATATATATCACTACAATAAATTACACTATTATTAAATTACACATTTTATAAGATTACATTAAATTATCAATGGAGAGCTTCTTATTTTCATAAATATTGTGAAAAGTTTACACTACATAATTTCTTCATTTCCCTTATATAAATAATATTATAATGGTGCATAAGCACAGCATAATTTTTATGTTATATTAGCTTTTTATTTATAATACAAAAGATAAGATGAAACACAAGAAATGAGATTTAATTTAACACAAACTAATAGACAAGAAAGCATCCAGAAATAAAATATAGAGTAGTGACGTCAGGCGCGGAGTAATTGAAAAATCGTAGTGATGATAATACGATACATAAAAAATACAATAAAATTTTGATTTAGTATATTAACAATAAAAAAAAATAATTTCCTTTTATATCAAGAAATAACTAATGCCCTCTATTTACAGTTTTCCCATCATTTCCAGAGAATAACTGAAGCCATCAAAGTATAACGACTACTACAGTTGTAGAGATTCATCGGGGTCATGAACATAAAACCAACCAGATTAAGTGCAAGTTCAAATCTATCCCTTATAAATAAGTTAGATTAATTTCTTGTTCAAAGCATTAATTTTGTGGTAAATCATTTTAATTGATGTTAGTAAATATTAGTATTTAGCTACTTACCGAAAAGTGTAATAGTGTAGTAAATATTAGTATTTAACCACTTACCACTTTTCGGTAAGTAGCTACATACTAATATTTACTAACATATATATATATTTTTTAAAGGAATAACCCGCTAAGCCTCTATTTTGAAGCTTGTCAGCAGATGGAATAGAGAGGATATGAAAGGAAGTAATGAAAAATACACCACAACACCAAGACCAATTGAGGAAAAAATCTTTCTTGGATTTTCTTCTTGTAACTGGCGGGAATCGAGCCAGCGATGCCAGTTTCACAGTTGGACGTCTAACCAACTGCACCATGGCGCCTGTACAATAAGATTAATTTATTTTTAAGTTTTATTGAAAAAATATTTGTACAGATGTATCAATTAAATATGTATCTAAATTCAATCAGACATTAAGTAGTACTTGAGATAAGCTATTGCCATTACTCAAAAGAACATCGAAGCCCAAACTAATCAAAGATTAAAAAATATGTTAATTACATAATATATATTTCAGCTGGAAAAATTCATATTTCTTGTAGTAAATTGTATACAATATAAATCATGGATGGATTTAGAAACATAAATATACAAAGAAATGTTTTTTGAGATGTGTTTACATTGTAAACCAAACAAATAAAGCTATAATTACATTTGGTATTTTGAGTCGGCGGGACTAATATATTTTGATTCTACATGACTAATTTCAATATATTCATTTACCTAACAATAATGGGGGACAAATATCAACGTAATTAATATAATGATACAATTGTGTAATATAGAAATCATTATAAGATAACATTTTAAAATAACTATAATTTAACACATATGAATATAGAAGGAAAATTGATAATTGCTCAGTTATGAGGTTATAAATAAGTACATATTTGGTAACTTACAATAACCATAAGAGCCAATGGACCTCCATAAATAAGTAAGCAGAATCCGGCTATCATTAGCCAAGTAAATATACCTCGAATAACCCAATTTCTCCATCTATAAACATAAAGAAAATGCTCATTATTACCAACAAATAACAGGCCGCCGCGACGTTCACCCATAGAGGAACGCAGCGAGGACAGAACACCACACCACACACAAATCTTCTTGAATACAGACAGAAAGTAGTTGCTGATTTTATTCCAATCATTTTCAAGTATTTGCTGAATTTGATCGGTCCATCTCATTTTCTGAATCTTTGCATCATGAATATTTTTAGCTGTTTCTATTTTAACAGTATTTTAAGTCTAGGCATTTATAAGGCTTATTACTTGTCATTGGCTGGTTTAAGTGGCAACTTTACGCACGAAGTAAAATTCATATTTCTAATTATGTTTGAACATCCACTTTTCTCAACTCTTCTCTTTAAAATAATGTAAAATATTGCATTGTAAATTCTTAACATTAGGAAACAGGTATCATATGAGAGTGATCTAAATCAGGTGATCGATATAAATTTAAATACTTTATCATCCTAATCAGTTGACAAACAAGAAATACACCAAATATTGTATATCAATAGTATCTGTAATGCTTGACATCATTTTTATATGAATAATAAAAGTCTAGTCATGCCACACATTTTTTGTGAGCAAAGATAATCTTTTTACCTATAATAAATACAAAAATTACATAACATACTACATTATTATTTTATGCGTCAATAATGTTCGATAAGTGGTAAGAGCATCATTATATTTAATAAGTCAACATAAAACTTTATTCATATTTAGGTGTACAAATTTGCTTCCGCTGTTTCCAAAATTCGAAGATTTATTGTAAAAAACTGGTTTTATATTTATGATTCAAAGTACTGTCCAGTTGGACTTATTATAATGTAATCACATTTCAAATAAGTTATTTTGAGATCATTTAGCACCCTTTTATCGCTGTGCCCCTTAAGAAAGTAGAAGAAAAAAAAATGACCCAGCCTAACGTACATTGTGAAACATAAATGGATTCAATTATTATTAGCAGGAAAGTGATATTAGATAACAAAGTACCTACATAACCCACTGAATGTAATGTTACATAATGCAAACATGAAATTCCCAGGGCATGATATTAGTCAGAGTATACGTAATAAAGATATGAAAGAAGACTATACTAATTTAAGTAGAATACAGAGCAAATCAACGTATTCAGACATAAATGACTGATAAAATGCAATTATAAATTTCTATTCATAAAAAACTTAACAGAAAAAACAAAGATGAAACTTAACATAGAGCAATTATGCTAAGGAACATGATATTTAATTGCTTTAGATTACATATAATTTATTATATTTATACAATCCCTACTCAAACTGTACACAGTCCAGTGATTCCTAAAACTGATTCAGTTTCACCGTATGTATCCTGCGCTACGTTAACAGATAACAAAGTGAGTGATATTTGGATAAGTACATTTTACTACTTCAGTAAAATAAGGGTTATTCTTTTTGACACCAATTTATCTTCGGGAATAATGACAGAATAATTAAAAATAATAAACCTCACATAAGGTTACCTGACAAAACACACTTTATAAAGATTATTCAAACTAATCCCAAACATACATAATAATATCTAGGTTGAAAAGTGATACATATGGCTTTGATATTGCACTATTTTCTAATAGTGAGTTATTTACAACTAGTTGAAAATGGCAGTCAAAATGAAAAATTTGGGTAAATAATAAGAACGCAAACATTTCTTTAAAAAAAAATTTAAAAATGTATCAACAATGAATACGATATCAAAGCCAGGGACGGTTCTCGCTAGGGAGCAAGGAGCGCAACGCACTCCCAATAATTTCAGAAATAATGCATCTAACAATATATAATAAAATCTACACACGTTTGTTTATCCCCTTATCTTTACCACATACAATAATATAAAATACTTTTGCCTCTACTTGCTCGGTACGCCGCTTTCCCGCGCCGCCTGAAAACCCCACGTCACACGCCCCGTACTAATCCGACAAGGCTAAAAAGTGCATTTGAAAATTAGCTATCAAATAAATTCCATTTAGTACTGATATTAGAGGGAGAAGCTTAAACCGGCTCAAATGGTGAGACAAAACATAGAAGTGTTCATTATTTTTATTTTTTTATATATTTTTTATTTTTATGTATTCAGGAAGAACAACAGTTTATATATTTTTAATAATGACTTTTTACCCTTTGCTTTTCAGAAATGATAATTGACAAAAATCACATTCATGAAGAATGGGACACTAAAAATAAAATACTTAAACTCATTAAAATATCATTATATCAACTCATTAGTTAGTAAATAAAAAAAAATATATAATACAAGAGAAAAAAAGAGCACATAGGAGGGTTAGGGGATGAGGAAATAGAGTGGAGGAGTGGAAGAGAGGGATTTCCATAATTTAGTTGACCGATTCAAAATTTTAATATGATAATAACATGAACATAATTAAAGGAAAATAAACATATTACACATTGACAGGTGTTTCATTTTACAGTATTCAAAATATCTAAATGGGGACAAAGTAAGTTTAATTTGGAGCAGCTACGATAAATAAATGAGTTTTGAACAAAAATTTTTTTGGGGAATGAATTATAAAAAAAATTACTTGTCGAGTTGACTTTACAGGACAGTTTATTGAAATACGCTCTAAAATATATGGACTATTGATAAAATTATTTAAAATGGAGGAAAGACAGATCAGAAATTCTTCTACGTTTAGTAAGGGAAGTTAAACTATGAAAGAATGAAGAGTCTTCGTAAAAGTCAAAATAAGTATGAGATTTACGATCCAGAAGTTTAAGGAATCTATTCTGTATACTATCTAGTTGTGATATATAAATTGTATATCGAGGATTCCAAACAACAGAAGCAAACTCAAGATGGCTGCAAACGTATGCATTATATAAAATATTGAGGGATATATATATATATATATATATATATGTTTGGATAATTTATATGGCGCCATTTTTGTGAAAATCACCTCAAGCGCGCTGTACAATAAATAAATCACCTTTTGCACCCCCTGAAGTTATTGCCACTGACCATCACCGATCATAGCCATTAAGTTCAATTAACATTTATATGCTAGGTTATCACTTAAGACCATCTTTTACTGTTCCTCTGGGCATCTGTTGCTTGTTTATTTTGCATTATTTTGTTATTTTATTTACGTAGAACATTTATTAAATGAATCATTAATTTATACTCAACTGCGATAAATTGCAGATAACAAATAATAGAAACGGGTAGTGATACCATTGTGTGATGCGGATGCATGGATCTGAGGTCGGAGGTTCTATCCCAGCTCTTTTACAACTTGTTTCCCGTTCTAACATGGTTATTTACAACTAAAAGAAAATGTCCCAAAATCGAAATATTTTGGTAAATCATAAAAATGCAGATATTTATTTGGAAAAAAAAACAAGTGATAAAACATTTCCAGTGAAAATAAAAAAGTGGCATTCTAACTGACTACCATTAGGTTCACTGGAATGGGATAGTCAAGAACTTGATAAAAGAAGAGCCACAACAATAAGTGTATTTAAACGCATTAAAAAAACATTATTTTAACTTTCATATTTACCCAGTAAAACTGTAAAAAGGTCCCTCATACTAATATAATTTAATTTAATTCAATTACTATAGTGCGGTCGAACTTGGTTATTACGAGGAAGATGGGACAGATTGAATTTGCTCGTTATAAACATTACTAGTTATACCCGAGAAATGTTTTTTTTATACAATCGCTATTGCACATTTTCATTAAGTAAACAAGCAAATATGGTCCATAGATGGAAAATCCTGCGTTTCTTCGGGTACAAAACCATTGGAGCAATGCTTCATCGACATTAGTACGATCACACTTTCTAATTTTTTTGTGTCCGTGATATTCGATTTAAATGCAGACAAATAAATATCCTTATTTTTCCACAATGTTGACACTGTGGATGAAGATAGAGAAAACTTTGTACACACTTCCACATTTTTCGTGCCACGTTCGATTTCACAAATAATTGCCACTTTTTAACAAATTGAGAGACACTTCCTCTTGTTAGTAGACATGTTTATTATTCGGGGTTAAGTTTTAACTGATCTGGTCTAGAACTCATTTGACATCACCCACTTGTAATGCTAATTGTGTATTGAAATAAGCATAGAACATTAAAAAAATCTAAAAAACCAACCCTGTAAAAACCCCCAAAACAAGCATGTCATTCATAAACTACAAAAGCAGCTGTAAATTGTAGCAATGTGCCGAACCGGCACTTACTAAGTTCACAAAGCTTAGATTTTTAAAAAACCATGTGAGTTCATTTTTCAATATTGTCGGCGAAAAATCCAATTACGTACTTAGACACTTACATAGCTATCATTAACAAAATCCAAACCCAAAGCCCGGCGGTATTTATCCTTTACGTTAGCCAACCGTTTGGATTTTATCACTTGGGTTTTTATTTTGAGAATGATGTTTTTAACAATTGAAAATGTTTTGTGTAATTTTTGACAATATTTTTGTTCCGTATGTCCGGGAAGTAGCTCGTTATAACAGTGAATAATTGTATGGAGAAAACCATGAACTAAAATGTCACTAATGTTACATCCGAGATCTCGCTATTGCTGAGATCGTTACAACCGAGTTCGACTGTATAACCCTTTATCGTTATAATAATAATAATAATTATGGATAACTTATATAGCGCCATTTTCGTACTATAATACCTCAAGGGTGCTTTACAAAGTGATTATATAAAGATATAAATTTAACTTTTTAATTTAAGAAAAATAATGTACTTTTTCATACTACTTTTCCACCACATGCTAAGAATTTATTCAAATGATTTAGAGAACAAGTGGGTTTTAAGTTTCTTCCGAAACATCACTTCACTCTCACAATTTCGGATTTCTGCTGGGAGAGCATTCCATGCCGTAGGGCCTGCGACCGCAAATGCACGTTCGCCGAATTTAGTGCGCTGTTTGCGTAGAGGAATAATAACTTTTCCTTTCGACGTAGATGTAGCTGATCTAAGCGTAAGACGTCTGTCAGCTAGTTCATCTGGAATGCAGAGTTCCTTAGATATTCTGGAGTGATATGACTGAATTTAGAGATTCCAAAAATAAGTCTCGCTGCGGCATTTAATACAGCCGGTAGGCGAGTCATTTTATTCATCGGTAGACCTGCGTAGATACCATTACAATAACCGACTCTAGACACTACAAACGCATTTATTAATTGACGGGCAGCATCAACTGGCAAATTTTTGCGTATGCATTTAATCTGTCTCAGCTGGTAAAAGCATGAACTTATCGTTCTACTAATTTGAGCGTCAAGAGAAAGGTCAGAATTAAGGGTGACCCAGTAGTTTAACGGTGGGTAAAGCGGTACTCCTTACATCGGGTAGTGCCGTATCCTGGATCAAATTCTGTCGTCTGGCTGAAGCAATCAATAGCTGTTCCGTTTTAGATGGATTAAGTGTTAGTCTTTTTTCAGCCATCCAGTTTCCTATTTTCTCAAAGCATCCATTAATCAAATCAACAAGCACATTTCTCTCGCTCGGTTTACAATAAAAATAAATCTGCGTATCATCTGCATAGCAGTGAGACCACAATCCACATTCTTTGATAATATTCTCTATATCTTTGGTGTACAGGAGATAGAGAAGTGGTCCGAGTACTGATCCTCCTCCAGTACTCCAGTAGTTATGGTTTCTTTATAAAAACATACATTAATTTCATTTTATGGTAAAGATACCAGTCTCAGGACCAAGATGTCGCGAAAGCGATGAAACTAGCCACTAATTATTTCGAATTTGTTGATTGTTAATCAATAACATATAATAACATATCACTCGCTTTTATTATTTTATTTAATTTATTAGAAGTAACATATTGTATGAATGACATACAACATTTTAACGAGATTATTTGAAAAAAAATATATTGTACGTGTAACATTTGAAAATGGCCCTCAAAATTAAATAATTGGGTAAATCATAAGAACGCCAATATTTCTTTTTTCTTTAAAAAAAAACCAACGATAATTATTTGATACTCACAAACGATGTATATAATTTTAAGAAGCACTAACGATAATATAGGTTATTCTGTGTATTATAAAAATTAATGAATATTGGTATTAAAATCAAATAAATAAGATGAAATTAATATGATGGTTTGTTTTATCAAGCATTTTGCTGTTTTTCTTGCAAATATGGGCTTTGGTTACTATACGATGAATCTGTTGTTGGAGATTCAATTGCACGAAGTGAAGATTACGTTTCAGAAGGCCAAATCACATTTTTGCGGTCTAGTTAGCTTAATCCTTTAATTTTTACATAAGCTGGATTCATTTTGGAAAAAATATATAAAATAATGCTATTTAAAAATAAAAAAAACATGGTATACTTACTTTCTAAAAAATATGAGATATGACAATATGTATCCCAAAAAATGCGACTATAGACAAAATATTTTTTTTTTTTTTCGTTGGAACTAAAGATATAATAATAATATGTAGACAAAATACACTAAAAACTCGAAATTGACAATTTGTGGAAAATGGCATTATACGTATGAGAGGTGGATATTTAAGTTAGGTACAGTTAAGTACAACAAAATAATGGAATATATGAATAATAACCCATATAACAATAAGTTGACTTATGTTTACTATTTAATGTGTCATATTTTAGTATGTTCAAAAGCCCTAGACTATTCTTTATCATTATTCCTTTTTTGTTATGTCAAAACTAATTGATCGGGTTTGTCTCACAACCGACATTTAAAGTATGTCCAAATCTTTGTAAACTAAAACGGAAATATGGAAGTTCAGGCATAATTAAAGGGTCATATTTCCTTCTCAAAAAGAGGTGTTCTATCTTTTGTTAAAATCCCTATCGATCTGTCAAATAGTAATTTACACTATTTCAAAACTGTGTTTATTTTCGGAAAAGAAAGAAACATACATAGTTTCAAAATAATAAAAGAACGGTTTTTAATGAACATTAAATCGATGTCTATAGAAATAAGATTAATGCAAGACAAAATCGAATCTCAAGCTTCATGTCTGATATTACCTCCCTAACGAGCCATATTTGTTTTGAAAGTGGTCCAATTACATTAATCATCATACAATACATAAAAATAGAGAAAATTTTCTAACTTTACAAATGGCCTTGGACTCGAAAAGGATATATAAAAAAAACAAAAAACATCACAAACATAAATTAAAACAGCTAACCTTGAAACTGATTAATCGAGAAAATAATGTATTCGTATTGAGAAATGCCAAAAAAAATCTGATTTTTTACAGGACCTTGACACATCCATTCTTAAATTGCAGACAACCCTACGTAAGACAAACAAGCAGCTTTTATCATAATATCAAACCCTCTCTGTCGACTATGAAATACAATATAGCATTAACAACTTGCCTTTAAAACATAACTGACTGAGATATTCATAAAACAGGTTTATTTCTAAATTGGTGTGGCCTTATTTTGCATAAAATAGCATACTATTAAGCAAATAATATTAGTAAGTTTGAAATTCTTTACAGATTTTTCACAGATAAACAATTGATTCAAGCTAATAACACGGCCAAAGACACAAAAGATTTTAATTCTATTTATAGAAATATTTTGTTTGAAAACATACCTTGCAGATAGACCAGACAGAGCTCCATCTAGCACCTCGGGAGTTTTATCTGTACCCTGAGGCAGATTTTTCGACATTTCATCAACATATTTTTCTTCTAGAGTTTTTTCTTCCTCTGAATCAAACTGCGAATATCGGAAATAAAATTTAAAAAATTTATCGGCGAAAAACCGGTTTAGATAATCTTTAAATAATATTCCATGTTAATGAAAACAAAATAATGCGAAACAGAAAAAATACAATCAGCTGCTCTTGTCTTACATGGTCTGATTCTCCAGCAGTATCTCCCTTTTCTTCCATATCACCTTCGGGTCGTCGTTGACGAATTTCGGACATTTTAATGCACTTCGTCTTTATGAGACCGTCAAATAAATATGATTAAGGCATTAACCCGGAAAATTAATACGCTTCTATATTATCTAATAATATATGCACTCAACTAACACAATGTAAACAACATGACTGCGAAATTTCCAGTCGTTTGGCTCTTTGGCTGTCAAACGGAAAATCAATAACCATTTATCAGTGCTACCAGAAGAAAAAAATATTATGTTCGAATTGAATTTTTTAAATATATATGTTAGGTTTTATAGGCGTGGGCGCAGTTTCCTATTATTACGGATAATTTATGTAGAGTCATTTTTGCAATAAAACTTTCGTTTTTTGGTTCATAAATTCAACAAAAGTTTGATTCGGTTCTTGATTATAAAAATTTATCCTTGGCTTAGCTGTGATTTATGATAAACTGTTTTGAAATCATAAGGTATGGTATAAAGATAGCCGAAATATATTTGATTGAAATTAAAGGTAAGTTAAGATTTTTGACTAGTTCACTTCAATTATCACTTGTAAACAATGTGACGGAACGCCGTTCCGGCACTGATTTGAGTAAAAATAATGATTTTTCAAAAGGGGAAAAACCACGCTTGGAACATTTAAACTGTATTTTGAAACAAGTCTGATATTTGTTAAATTTCATGGCCCAACTTAAAAGACTAGGACAAAAATGACAGTAATATGGATGTTAAACTTGGCCAAAATAATAAAAAACTGCAGACAGCGCACGAACGAGACAAGCAAAACCACTTATTTCGGAAATCAATCAATTCGCTAAATTTTTATAAACTTATGATGAAAATCGCATTATTTGTTGGTTTGTAATGTTTAATTTTATTTCAAAGTGTTAAAACTTATTTGGAGATCAGCTGAATAAAACAAAAATGGTTTTAAGACTTGTTGAATATAATATTATAGAACAATTTGAATAGTTCTTGTTGAAATATTTTTGCTGTTGTTTTGTTTCATTATTATTATTAATAAGTTTTGTACCGCCGATTTTGCCGATATTTTTTCAAACTTTTGTCACCCACAAAACGACAATTTAATTAATTACTTACAATGTTACTTTTAAACGATGAAAGAAACAAAAAAAATGTACGTTACATACCCAAGCTGACCAGCACGGTCTAACTTCAATATTTATTACAATAAGTTTTTTAAAAGTATTTGATAAAGCGTTTCGGTATTGCATATTTTGCGAGTGTACCCTGGAAAATAATATGAACTATTTCCTAAACAGTTTTCCAACTTCACTGCTTTACAAAAAAATATAGGGTAAAGCATAAAGTACGCATTGCGATTTATTCTAAACATATTTTCAAAGTTGATGAAACTGCTATTTTAATAGGTTTTATACGAGATAAACTGTAAATCGCTATGTCGTTCACATTACGTGTTGGATTAGATGGTTTTTGGTGGTTTTGATATTAAAATCGAAAAAAACGAATTATCTGTTTTGTACAAGACTAGGACTATTATAGCAAAAATGAATATTATTTTATTTTGCTCAGTGATCATTTAACTATTTATAAGTGTATTTGTTTTTATCACTGGATGTCAATTCAAAGGTGATTTTATATTTGCTGTCAAATTGGTGTATAAGCAAAGAGTACGCGTGCGCGTGCTCTCTGCTTATATGAAAAAAATAGCAACATGATTTGGTACTAAATCACTCACCGATTCTTTACTTCTTGTTTTACGATTCAGGGTACATGAACTCTGAATTATTCTAATAATTGCTTAATTTTATTATTCCCGCTACTAAAAAAAATAACTGTTTTATTAATTTTAGACAGCCACTCGTCACATTTAAGCTTAGCCGCTTTTGAAATGGCTCGAAAATTTGAATTTATAATCTTGAGCTTGGCACCACACACACTCATGAACTGCAGAATCTTGCTACGGCTTTTTTGGGCCCTTAAAAAAAAAGTATGCAAAAGCTTATGATAACTGGTAAGTCACTTACCCTAGCCGTACCATCGCACTATTCTAAGTAGCTCAAACATTTGGTTCTGCCTACTCTAAGGTGGCATCCATAGAGAAGGCTAAGAAAGCCTTTGAAAGTTGTGGAATTTGGCCTTACAATGACGTTTTTATATTGACTTCGCTCCATTGGCCAGAACACCCAAGTTGGGGGATGAAAAGGCCATTAAAAAACGAAGAAGAAGAAGACTTCGCTCCACCAGAAGTAGGTAACGAATTATATTGCCATCAACTAATATGACTTGAAATAACAATCAAGAAACATATGTTGTTCCTATTAAGGCACCACTATGTTTAGCTGGTTTAGCATATTTGCTAACATCATCTGAAATTTGCCTCCTACCGAAATCTTCAATGCAAAGAAAACACAAGAAAGAAACGTTCTAAAGTACTTACGAGTTGTTCTCCTAACAAAAAAACAATTAGAAGATAAAAAAAGAAAGATGAAAAGAAGATGAAGGGAATGGCAGAAAATTACTATTAAAATCAAAGAAAGCAGGGAAATAACCAAAAACTGATGGTAGACCAATGAGTTCAGATGACCAAACTAGCCAAAAAGTATTCCATTGCCCTTTTACAAAAAGATATACGTTGAGCTACCAGAAGTAGATTAGATCTTATGTTCAAGGTGTGGGACGCGGTGGCACGATGAATGCACTGACTACATTGGTTTTGGAGTATTTAACTGTGATTCGTGTAAGACGAATTTACCTTGCATTATATGCGTACTCTTACCTTGTATGAAGAAATGATTGTGCGTCCTCTTTCCTAGTATACTAAGTAAGAGTATGTAGAAAAACGATATGATTCATTGCTTATTTCTTTATACTTTTAATATTGTACACTTACTAGAAACATTTCCATTTTCCTAAATGTCATATTTTCATACGATTGTGAGTGAGTTTTTTCATTATAAACATTAGCTTTACCTTCAGTAGGAACATATACCTACCAAAATGCACATCTTTAGATCTAGCAACAATTTTGTTTTCTGGCAACAATTTTCTAAATGTCAAAAACGCAAACAATTTTTATTTTATTGTTTATGATAAACATGGAGGACGATGTATTGACGTTAGAAAGTGTAAGTAAACGTTAAAATCTTTAAAATTATGTAATGTATCATGCGTAGTTCGTTAATTTATTGTGTGTCCTAATTACAGCTTAAATCACAAGTTAGACAAACATTTGGTAAAGTATTTTCGGCCCTTAAAGCTCGTGAACTACAAACAATCCGACAGATTGACGCAATTTGGAAACAGTGTGGCAACGATTCACTATTATCGGTAAAAAAGGATTGCTTGCGAAACATCAATATATCCTATGGCAACGAGAATACATTATACACTGAGATACTTAATTTCGGTTTAATAGATTTTACGAAATTGAATATTGATAGTAATATTTTCGTTATGGAAGACTATATTCAACCTCAAGAAGATCACATGTACTCCTATAAATGTCTCGAAGACATCTGTAATGAACCTGAGTCGGACGACTCTTTAGAAGCAATAATTAATCACAACGCCATCAAACAAATTACTTTAAACAATGATTGTGTTTGCTTTGTGAATATATCAGCTAGTGAAGTAGACAATAAATTTAAAGCTTCTAAATATTCCTCCGGAGACAACACCGACCAATTGTCAAGCTCTTCCCAATCGAGTAGCTCAGAAACTTCCAATAAAGACAAAGATTTGGATGAGAAACATGACTTCACGCCTGATACGAACAATGAAGACATTATCCTAATTTGTGGCGACACAAAGTTATCGTACGAAGTAATAAAGCAGCTTAACCCAACGCAAGACTGGCTAAATCATATAATTACTGAAACTGAAACCGAGCCTTCCCAGGTAACTGATCTGATGGAGCACACGACCATCGAGTGCTCTTGATTAAGAGTCAACACTAGTAAGAAATATCGTAATTTAAAATGTCTCTACTTTATTTTGCTTATCATTATTTTGTACGGCATATACAGTAAATAATAATAATATATACATATAACTATCTTCTGGAATATTTTATTTCTGAATGTCATATCGTGGGAATACTGGCAAAAAGCTTTAACTCTCAAATCCCTGTTTTGAGAAATCAACCATTTAAGTTTTGTTCCAATTTCGCTCTTTTATGTCTTATTTAAATATTGTAAGATAATAAGTGCTCATTTAAGAACACATTTTTAATTTTGCGGTTCTTAATTTTATATTAAGTAAATATTAAGTTATTTAAAACTTTTAGCCTGAATAAAATACCGGGTATACGACTTAACCTTAAATTTATTTTTAAAACTACAGATATATGAAATTTAATATGACTTAATGTATTTTGCCAGTTTGAAGAGCGTTAAAAACTTTACAAAACTGCATCATTAAGTCAAATCTGCATATTTTCGAGTTAACATTTTTTGTCAGTATGCCCACGATATATTTTATGGGTTAGTTTTGATAATACTTACTTGTCTATCTGTGGCAATGTCTGTGTAAAATCGGTGTTGGTGCATAGTCAGATTTTTATGGAAACGTGTATTTAGAAACTCGTTACTTACACACTTGAAATTGTGTATGATTTTGCTTGTGATGAATGCCTATTTTTTTTTATCTTTTCACATCTATTGTATACTTGTCATTTGATTTCATTGAAGCTTTACACTTTAAAAAAATATTTTAAGTAGCATCAGTTGAGTCATGCCAATGTTTGTGGATACCTTACCCGTGTTGCCCAGTATTGCCATAAGGTAACACTATATTAATGCGGGAAAATAAGATTTTTATATTATCATATATTGCAGCTAAATGGTTAGTTACGTTAGGTGATTAGTCTTACACATCAGGTGCTAAGTCCAGGGACTATATAATACTGTAGTGTCTCCATTTTAAGTCAATATTCTGTTTCAATCATATATCGTAGTTAAACCCGTGATCTCTGACACGGTAGACAATGGCACTTACCATGGGATGGAGTTTATACCATAAATAATGAAAATATTAGATAGATCTCATCAAAGATAAGGAAAAGAGAATGTAAAACGATAGCATTTACAGAGATTATGGTTTTAGTGATCACTTACACATTTCATACATACATAATACATCTCGTCCTATCATTCATTCAAGATTTACGAATGCCTATCTGTGTTTTGTAAATTTTTTTCAGCTCAAATCTTTATTAAGTAATGAATTAATTTATTTATTTATATATATGTCCAATGGGCAGTTTTAAGGACATATGTGTACATAGAAAATTATTATAAAAGAAAGTAGAAAGACAGAATGGTAGACTTGGTGGGAGTGGAAGCGGGAGAGAGGTGTTTATAATTGAATTTGATTCAGTGATCGTTTGAAAGAAGACAACTTGTTATCAAAGAAATCAAGACTGGTATGTTTGTTGGCAGACTTAAGAATTCTGGGCCTAGGGGAATGAAAACCATAGTTAGTTCTATGGTTATCGATATGAAAACGTAAGTTTTGTCTGAGGTTTCTAGTTGGGATATTTAATTTTATTGAGCTCAGTAATTAATTAATTTTATTGAGGTCATTAATGTAGGTTGAATAGTATACTTGAGTTTGTATTATTTATTTTTGCACCAAACAGGCCAACAGCCCCCAATCACAGCACAAAACACTCAGGTTTGAGGAAAATCACATTTTTGCAATGTCACTGAGAATTGAACCCAGAACTTCCCGTGTGTGGGGCTGGCGTCTTAACCATTAGGTAGACCATGGGGAGTTGTTTGGTTATCTACTCAAAGTTCAGGATCTTGCAACCATTTATTATGAATGAAAAATTAGGATTGTTTTGAACACAATATTGTAAAAAAAATCTATGCCTTACAATATTGTGTTCAAAACAATCCAAATGTTTCATAATTTTTTTATACAGAATGTTTTTAGTAGTTAATGAGAAAAGATTCTAATATCAGTTATGCAGTTTTTGTAAAATAAAAAACTTTAATTGTCATCCTAGTCTAGCTTTAAAACTCCTGCTACAGTATTAGCGCAACATTCATTAAAATAATTAATAAAATTCAACCAACCATTTTATTCTCATCTTCCCATGCTTAGTTCAACATAAACAATAATTTGAGTTTGCCAACTATATGTAGACTTCTATCTCTGTTCAACTGCATACTTGATTATTCTCCTTTTTAACTTTATCTGCCTCTTCTTACCTTGTGCTATTTTGTCATAGCATTGAAATAATTGAAAGACTATAAATGTATGTTGTTCTATTATTTCTGGTGCATCTTTTCCATTGTCTACGTGTATAAATAAATAGATCCAAATATAAACATTATCATTTATTTTTTATGTAAATGTTACTACATAATTAATTTACATAAATACACTTATAGTTGCTTGGTTGCAATATAAATTAAATGTTAGTTACAATCTTTCAATATACACACAATATTTTGTACATTATTTAAGTATTTTCCGTATAAAAAATTCCCATACAATTTACATAATTAATATTTTAAAACTTATTTAATATTCGCTATTAACATACCTACTATCAGAGAATACTTAAGGGCCAGGAGTAAATTATTTACTTTTTTCAAAGTTTCTGTTGCTTCAAATGGATGTTTACGTAATATTATTATGTTTGTTTTAAATTATTTATGTAAGCACTTGTTATTTACTATATAAGTAAGCATCAGAGAATGTAAACATGTGAAATATCTCTTTTTTTATATTATTCAAATCAAGAAAAGTAAATTTTTCTAAGGTAAAAGGAAATTTTTCATCCATTCAGTTTTAAGATGTATACATTCGATGAATTGGTGATATGTTGTTAACTTTTTGTATTATAAAATAATTATACAAGACCAAAATCAGTACACACTGTTACTTCACAATTTTTCTGTTTGTCTGTTGCATTAGCTGCCATGTTAAGTTCATTGAGTGTATCTACGCTGTTAATACTGACACCTTTTAAAATCTTCTGGGCAGCCAAACTTGTAAAGTTAAAACTTAAATCGCTCAGGCTGGGAAAATTATAGAATTCTTGATTTCTATTTTTTATTTCTTGGCTCAAGCTGTACCTTTTTTGCTTATTACTTTCTTCGCTATTCAATTTTTCAATCGAAGAATTCAATTCCTTATTAGGACTTATTTGGTTGTCCTGGTTTTTAAATACCAAATTCGGTTCTGAGCCTATAACTATACTCTTATTGTCGGAAGTTTTAGATAAAATACTCCCGATTGAATCTGAACTCATTCGAGTATGATACAAACTTTGGCGATTACTTGCCTGCATAGCTGCAGCTTTCATTAACAGATCAACACTTTTAAGGTCACTATTTGAATTCAGTTTTTGTGATTCATGTTGACTGTTGACCGATGCTAAGTTGTTTTTTTCATAATATCGTAAAGTACCAATAGAATCGACCGAGTTATCAAAGGTCTTTGTGGGCGTAGAAGGATCACTGTTTCCAGTTCCTTCAAATCCCAGAGTATTATTATGAATGGCTGGAGTTCCCGGACTAGATGCAGTTTCTGCAGGATTCTTTAATTGGTTTTTGTAACTCAATCCATTAGATTGATTATTACCAAGCTGCAGAGATAATTTCCTATTATTGTTCATGGATTTATCATTTATAACATTTTTATTAAATTTATTTTCTTGTACCTTTTTTGATTCATTGTTTGGATAGTACGATTCTGTTATAAAGTTTTCCTGCTTTTGATTTGGAAAGTTATCCAAAGTGGTTTCCATGAATACATTTAATGGATTCTTCTGAATTTTCTCATCATCCGTACTACTCGGTTTTGCCATTGAATATCTATCATCGTTGAAAATAAATATATTATTACCTTTTGATGTTTCTGTCATGTTTCCATTTTCAAAGGTTATAACTGATCGAGCGGGAGAGTTTTGTACGTAAACCTTAGTATTTGTTCCCGTTCCGTTCTGCGCTGTAGTGTTGGTGGTTAGCTTCAGGGTAATAGAATTGTTTGAACTAGAATTAGCCGAAACGGCAGTTGAAGAGGTTTCACATTTAGGAGATTCTGTCTTTGCATTATTTCCTGTTGAGCTGCTGGTTTGGGAGTTTTTTGTACTTGAAGAATTTATTTTCGGTGAAGATTGAGGAGTGGAGGTGCTATTAATTTTTGCCTTGTCTTCTGTTAAAAAAGTTTTACGATTTTTATGTAAACTTTTAGGAGAACTTTGAAGACTTTGTACTTTGACTAGAGATTGAGCACGACTGAGTCCTATAGTTCCAAACTGGGAACTGCTATGATGACTAGGTGAGGGCTGTAAAGTTCGATCGGAATAGTTGGTTTCTAGTGTGGAATGACCGCTACTATTAGTTTGACTCCTTGTGTATCTATTTGACGCAAACTGGTTTTCTAAAGAAGAAGAACCACTTTTGGATTCATTTCTCAGTGTTTTCATGGAACCTCTATGCGTGCTCTCTAGGCTAGAAGGTCCACTTGCTGACATAGCATTAGTGGACTGTAAGTACTTTTGCCTTTTTAAACTACCACATGGACTATCGCGCATCTTGGTACCTCCACTCCTGTGGGTCGGGGAATTATCTGTTGTATGCTTTTCTGTAAAGCTAGCAGACAGTGTAGATCGTGGTAGACTGGATGAATAGTGTGCATTCGCAGAAGGAATAAGATTAGATTCAGTAGAGAGGTGTCTCCGATGTCGTGATAGAGTCATGGATCGCTGCGATATTTCTGACCCATCATAGTAACTCGATACATAAGATGGAAGGCTCTGCAGAGATTCCTGAAAAAATTTTTTATATAAAATTATGAATTCATTATGTAAATTAAAATAAATAAATTTACACAAATAGAAACAAAAATCAAAGTTAAGATTTTTTTTCAAAAAGGTTTTGCATCCTTCTCTGGATATTTTGTTTAAACATATTTATATATATATACCTTGGAAACAGTTTGGGTAGCTACACAATGCAGATGCACTGCTTTAGAGTTAAACCATTCCGCAGGGGGAAACTGGGCAGAGAAAGACTTGATACTCCCGCGAGGCTGCTTGCTCCGGCCGCTTCTTCTGAAGAGGCGAGACAGCAGAGACCCTTTTTCTAAATGAGTAATAAAATTATAATTAATGACAAAGATTACCAAAGTAATGAAAAAAACGGCAATCATATCAGTTTCATCTCTGATAGATATTTTTATATACCTGGCAGAGTCATAGAAGTACACTTACTGGGTGAGGAATCAATGATTGCCAAATCCACAGGATCGGTGTCTGTAGTAGTGTGTACTCCGGAGGGAGGGAGGTGGCGCACGGATCCGCCCCAGGCGCGCCCTCCTCGCCTGTCAGGACTACGCCCCGCCGGTAGGGAAGCGCTGCGCCGTTTACCGGCCCGACCATACAGGATCTTATCATTGGGATTACCTACAAAGAAGAAATTGGTCATTAATTTCAAACATACCTCGTTCTTTATGATTCACTAGAAAGGAAATACTGAAAGATATTGAAATAATATTCAATATAGCAAGGAAAATGGTTTGAAACCAGAATATTAATAATTTGGTTAGCTGGTGTATCATAATATAATTCATCAATGGGTTATATCATAGAACTTATAGTTTTATAATTAGTTATAATAATAGAATTTACTCTCCAATTTTGCATGAAACTGTGACACAACGACAAATAATCATTTATTACTGTGATCATTTTTTTGTATATTTTTAATATTATTTTACACGCTTTTATATTATATACAAAGCCTATTACCTTCACTATGAAGTTTTTTTTATTTTATTATTATTTACATATAATATTACTTTTTTGTTTTTATCTTTTTTTTATTACAGGACTCACCAAGCCAATTTATATGGCGTGTCGGTGAAAATCCTTTACATGAAAACATATTATCACTCTACATTATTGTAAAATAATAATTACTATTAACTTCACTATAAGAAGCGAATATATACATATATTCTAATGTTTACATTTTTCATAATTTGTACATTTTTCTAAATATATATTTATATGCGAATATATAAATTTATATTTTGAAAAATGTAAAAAAAGCAAAAATTAAGTTCACAACATCGCAATTATAAGATAAACAATAAATACAAAACCGGAATACCAAAATTAATAGGCATAAATTTTTTTTTTTAGAAACATAATTTCTTTATATATCTATATCTATTTCCATATCTACAACTATATCCATATCTATACCTATAAATACACATATACATACATATCCATACACACACATATATATATTATATCTGCATATACATATATTTATCTACACATCCATGTCCATATTACATATTTATATTTCTGTTTTAAATATATCTATATTTAAATATATTCCATTTTATTAATATATAAACTCCTGATCGAATAGCCATTCTCTTATTTTGCCCTCGTCTCTATTGGTAGTGCCATTTCTAAGATCGTTAGTCAACAAATTGAACACAACTGGAACCACATATTTCAGAGTTCTTTTTCCATATTTGTTGTATGTCTTTGGAATCACTAAATCTTCATTATGTGTAAATCTCGTAGTATAACAATGTTTTGATGTATTATTGAATTCATCACTTTTATTTTTATCACAAATTAAGATATAAATAAATGTTCTTTCTGTAAATCTAATGGATCTGAGTTCAAACAGTTAACAATGATTAATGAAATAATTGGTTTGTATGTAACAAACAGTAAAATCACGATAATTGGAAATACCAAAATTTTAAATGTCAACATTTTGCTGATAATTTAACATTGGGTTGCTATTTTATAAATCGCTCTCAAAATTTATTTTTGTATTCATATCTACTCACCACGGATTTTCAGTCGAATTTTCGGCTCTAACGCGAATTCAAATATCCAATTTTATTTGGGAATACAGTTTTAACCTGGCTATGCAGTCCTGTTCATTTTTATAACCCTATACAACTTCCTGCTCCCTGGCAACAGTTTGAATTCGACCTTTCTCTCCGACGCGACGTACGCTAAGTCGTAAATATCTGAGAATTGAATGTGCATAATATTAGTTCTTTTACAATTTTACAAGAAGTTGCATTGCTGCTTGCATCATCTGACGCAATGATATCTAGCATTCGAGAACTTCCAAAAAGAAAAAAAAAACATTTCCTTCCGAGGTATTAAATTTGTTGCCATCTCTAGGATTAGGCGGATCTCCATCAGAATCTGAGAACACATCATGTGATTCTATTCTCGGAATCAAGTTAAATATAAGTAGATACATACAAAAAAAGTGCATTTAAATTTTTAGTTTTTTTCAAAACCTGTATTTTACCTAACTACGTGTAAATATGTTTTAAGGTTTTATGATAAAAATTACAATTCAAAACTGCCTTTGATAGTGTCTGATTGAAGAAATAAATGTAACTACTAAAAAATTATCATCATCATTCCCTTTCTGCACCTGATGGTGCAAAGGGCACTGCATTGGTACTCTAATCGCAGTGTGTCTCGAGATATATATATATATTTTTCATTATTAATTAAAGTTTTAAATGCATTGAACATTTTATGAATAAAATTACATGTCGAGACTGCCTTTGATAATATTTGATTGAAGAAACAAATTAATATGTAACTATTCAATCTGAATTGATGCAATTTTGCATTCTGCACAACAAAGGGGCTCTTTTCTAATGTAAATATAATTATAGCGGTTTTGCCATACATGCATCATGGCTATGATATTTACCTTAAGTCATTCATTTCGGATATTAGATTATTTCGTAATGAATAATTACCTCCGGAGATGACGTCCGCTAGATTTGTCTGTATACATTGGTGAGTAAGGGCTCCATCTCGGATGGTTGATATTTCGCCATAGAGGGAATGGAGAGCCTCCTGGGCTGATAGCAGGATCCCCGCCCTCTCCGTGGGGGCCCCTTCCTGAGCGGCGTGCTCTGTGCTCTCTTCGGCGGGTCGAGAAGGGCGTCGTTCTGGCTGCGATCGAGATCGACGGCAACGACGGCGTCTGAAGAAGAATTATTAGATTTATAATTAAATTGTTTCAAATCTACTAATAAACACTTCATAAAGCAAAAAGTTGTATTATTGAATAGGTAGAAACGATGCTGTCACCGTCGCTAACTGGGCATACAAACTCAACCTTGACATTACCTATATCCAAATGGGTACCTAATGTAAGTGGATAAGTATACTTAACTTTTTAGATTATTATTAATTAAGACTGAAAGTAGGTACTTAAAGTGATTCGCTGATTTTATATCTCGTTGAATTTCGTGTATTTTCTTGAATGGGTAGATACTATGTTAAAGCCCTTGGGGCTTAAGGAAATGAATAATGCATGTAAATAGATATTATATTCTGTAGTTGAGCTAGTCAGATGGTAGATATATGAAGAATATGACTATATTATATTCAGTAAAAAAATTATTATCAATGAGAAAGTTCAGTGGATTTTTTCCATTTATTAATAGGCTATCAACCTAATCCAAAAATTTTTTTTCAATATTTTTGTGTATCGTATTATCTACGCTATGATTTTTTTGTGACGTCTCACGTTCTAGTCGGTGAGTTCTGCTGATTGGTGAGTTGGCTTCCCGGAAATCTATCAAAACACTATCATCGATTGATTCGGAAGAACTTGTGACGTACCTAGTTTATTTTTATTAAAACCATTGTTATTTTTTCATACATTTTCGAGTAACTTGGCCGTACGATTGAATACTCTAATTTTTCCTTGTGTAAGAAAACATTTTTCATCTCCAATTCCCCTTAGCGCTGAACTTCATAATTAAAAAAAGACGCATAGATAATACAAAAGTATCATATTTATTATACCAATAATCAAGAAATAATTTATGCAATTTGGCATCATCGTGCGAATAGTGGTTATTTGTCAGATTCTGTTTAATATTGAAATCAATCAACGGTGATTATTTCTCGAATTCGGTTAAAATTATTTAGTCTGCTGAAGACACGTTCATAATAGTGTGGAAAATATGGTTGGCAGCATATAGTGACAACCCAGGTAGCGGTTTGCGGCGGGCCTAATATCTAACAACTTTGATTTAAAACGAAAGAGGTCATGCGCAAAGTTGTTTAAGGCTGTAGTCTAGTAAAACACGCGAAAAATTAGGAAATCATACAATTTTGCCATTTTAAAACGAATGTTTTTTTAAATCGCGCAATTATAAAAAATTATAAATTAGATAAAAACAATAACTTTTAAACGTATTTCCACTAAAAAATACACTTAAAAGTTTTATATAACTACTTTTAGACCGGAAGATTACGCCATTTCAAATTTAGACTAAACTTAGTAATCT
This sequence comes from Micrasema longulum, assembly GCF_059751315.1. NCBI lineage: Eukaryota > Metazoa > Arthropoda > Insecta > Trichoptera > Brachycentridae > Micrasema > Micrasema longulum. Next base: position 182,728 of record NW_028277938.1, on the reverse strand, counting down.
GTGTTCTCATAAAAGACTAAGTATTGAACTAAAATTTGTTGTAATGATTTACAGATAATAAATTGAACATGAAAGTGGCCGCAGCAAAATCTCATTTTTTTGTCATTGAAAAGAAATACAAGCATTTTAAATCACTATTTTCTACGTAAAATTATTCTATCAGTAATACCAAAAAAAATAGTTATTGAAATATTTTAGTTAAAACCTTTTTTTACAGAACTGTATTTTTTTTTAATACGATAATTCTAGTTGAAATATTCAATTTTAAACAATATCTTATTTTGGTTTTAAAGTAAGTTTATGTAAAAGTAGTACCTACACTTATTTAAGCATCTCATTTTCTCGATAAAATTTTGGCTGTTTTCGGTTGTATTTGTATAAATGTTTTTTTTTTGCGATTTAAATCAGTTACATTTATCTGAATTTTATTATAACGTGACCTTAATATTTATGTAGACATGTATTTTTTGCAGTTAGTGGTACCTAAGCTTACAACATCCGCCATATGCCGCCTTTTTTGTTTTTTCTCCATTCCACGCCACCTAATCGTAACCGTCGCTACTTTCTGTGACCCTCATCATGTTGGAGTCAATCAGATTTTCCGAAACCTTTTTTACGCCATTACCGCAATATTACTCGTATTAAATCCGTACTTTTTAAACAATAATTTTCAATTTATTTCAATTTTTATAATAATATACTATTATCCGTTTTCGTTAGATCTTTAGATTCATTGATGGTTTGCACTTTATCTAAATTAATTATTTACCTGCTGGAAGTATTTGATATTTTTGTGAAAATTAGATATGTTTTGCACTTTTTTAAATGTGAAATTAAATTATGTGGGTATGTCAGATACCAAAAACATTTAGATTTTATTGTATTTTTAAAAAAGTATTAAACGCAAAGAATGCGTCCTCATTGAGGTAAAAGAAATTAGATTTTTTAATTTGTTTTATTGCGCATAATTTTTTTGGTGTCATAAGTTGTGATTTGTGGAATGTTTCTTCAGTAGATGTCTATAAAGAGACTCAGAGTATTATTTTAATAATATTTTTTTTGCAGCAACTACACTGCATAATATGACCATCGATATGAAAAAAGATATGATATTATGTTAATCATGTAAATAATATAGCCATAAATACAAATTCAAGCAAATACCTTAACAATAAAAATTCGCGTAGGTGTTTTTGATATAAAACATAATATTTTTCACTTATTTTAAATGTTATTTTCATGTTTGACCTATTTAAACCTGACATGATTACGACTATGTTCTCCGCTTCGCGACATGTACAGGTAGATACTCAAAACACTAAGAATATTCTCACGAGGATAAAGGTCACCGTTGTGAAATATTAAAATAAATTATGTTTCAAAACGATCTGCACTGCGAATCATTATACTAGTTTCCAAATTAAATCCCAGCGATCAAATAATTTCCCATTATTTCATGATTGATACGATCATATTTAACACGCGAGGTGAATTTAAAAACCAAACTGTCATTTTGAACTGAACGTCGTGGCTGACGGCCTTCTTTGTCGGCTCGAGGGAAAGCATACCTAACAATATTACTTACCAATATGTTTGTTGCTTAAACATTTTTTATTAGATATAAATAAAAAGTAGAGTTTTGAGGGCATAGCAAATATTAGCGATATTGTTTGAGGCAAGTTTACTCGCCCATTACTCTGTTTATGCTATTTAGTTCTGTTTATGCTATTTAGTTCTGGTTTGCTTACATTGCATTGTTTTACAATCCATTTTGAATACATTATATCTTATGAATGAGAACCGTTATCTGGCACCGCAATAGCTTTCCGACTTATTGCCAATTTTCCGGAGTGTTATAAAATAACTTAAATGAAAGGGGGCCCCGTGGTCCACGCCCACTGTCGAGATGGCGTCTCGTACGGGTTATCTGGTTTTCGACACACCAGTTTGCCGTTTTTTTTTCTAAAACTTAGACGTTTCGTATTCACTGATACCAAATTGGATCTTTAAGTATTTTCCTGGGCGCAGTAACAATACGAATGCGATTTTTTTCTAAAACGCACTAAAAAATTACAAAGATAATTTCAAATTGTACCCACATACTAGTTTGCTAGTCATAAACTTCCGCAATCACAACATAATGCTATTTAATTTTGCTCTCAGTTAAACTAAAATAGATTTTTATTAAAAAAAAGCCACACAATATTTTTTTTTTTTTTTGCTGTTGGTTTATCTAAACTGCCTAACTAGGGATAGATTCCTGGTTCTAATGCAGTAAATTATGTATTTTATAATAATATCAAAAAGTAATGATAGTTTTATCATTATGTGTGCTTTTTCAGTCTTAAAAATAAACAATAAATATCCAGAATAAACATAAATAATACCAAAATATCTATATACTAAGTCCTAAGTCATTACTAGTAAAACAATAAATCAGCTTACGTCCTTCTACATCGGACAGCAATTTATCTGACTACCTCCGACCAATATGGATTAAAAATGCAGTCAACACCTTCCTCAGCCTGGCAATCCCACCATATTTCCATAATTCTGGGATAAGATTATATACCCTCGGGCCTATATAATATTGCTGCCTTTGAGCCAAAAAAGTATTAACTCCTCTCTGTAGAATCAGATCCTTATTGGAGTGTCTAGTATTATGAACATGACAAACCCTTGCGTATTTTTCCCTGTTGAGATGTGTGACCGCTACTGACCTCAATATATACTGTTGACGAATATCCAGCACTTTAAATTTTAAAATACAAGTTTTATAATTATCCTTTTATTGTATTGCAAATGGAGCTTCTCTGTTTTATTGTGTCGCGTGTCGTTTAACTCTGTCAACGTTTCGGGTCGCCTTGCTGCGTCAATCAACGGGGCTGATATAATTTGTGACGGACGGTAAAATAATCGAATTCTTAAATAATATTATTTGCGAGTTCGCTACTTACGCGTGAAATGTGATCCCACCCTATTCCCGTTTAATCCCACCAGTATTTCGACGCTTAAAAACGACATAACGTGGCGTAATTGAATTTAAATCGACAGTTGCGTATTAAGCGACGTCTACAGAGTAAAGCTAGGGTTTCCTAGGACAGCGGTGCCCGTATCTTAACTGCCGTCGTAACGGTGCCTAGGGAGTGGTTTCCTAGGAAAACGGTGTTGATAAATACATATAAATGTTATCAACACCGTTTTCCCAGAAAACCACTCTCTAGTCACCGTTACAACGGCTGTCCACCGCATCACCGTTCTCTACGGCCGTTAAGATACGGGCACCGCTGTCCTAGGAAACCCTAGATTAACTAATGCCCGAAACATAAAACTACTCATTTCTGAGTAGTTTTGTCGGCTTCAGTTTGATGTGCGTACGCGGTTTCTGGACTAGACTATTATAATTCTTCGTGTGAATGGATACATGTTATGAACTTACGTATTGGTATTACATGGACAAATAAAATCTGCTCATGCGATGTATGTTACGTATGTTACCTAATACAGATGCTGGGAATTTTCATTTATAGTAATCGAATTATTTAATCATTTAGATACCAAGTTGAATACATTGCTAATTTTTACCAAGAGATTACAATAAATAGTTTTTGACCTAACGGTTGTTTTAATATGTAATTAGTCAATAAATGTTATCACTAATTAATCGGCAATAGTAAATCTGACAGATCATTAATATTACAATTCATGTGTTCGTAAGTTTGGCGCCGATAAAAACAGAAAATAATGATTTGGTTGAGAAAAAACGAGTTTTTTTTTATGTTGAGAGGTTTATAATAAATATAATATATGGGATAAATATTTATTTCACTGTCTTTCTTCAATTCGGAAATCACAGATTACAAGCACCGTCAAAAAATCATCTTTAGCGTCTTGTTCGGTATTTCTAAATATTCTATAACAGCCGTGTTAGAAAGAGATATAATTTTCGGAACAGCAACTTACCAGGTTAGAATAAAATTCAGATAAATACAACCGATTCAAACCGAAAAAAGTAAAGACATTGCAAAGTTTAAAAAACAAAAACGACGAATCATAATTAGACACCGAATCATCACCAGAAAATACAAATTCGAATTTGTTTCGAGTGAGAAAAAGTTTTTTTTAAATTATAAGGATCTGGTGGATATTCGGCTGTGGTCTTAATAAGAGGATATGCGGCTATGAGCGGTTTGATGAATAGGTAATTTACTTTTTCTGTCACTCTTTCACAGATGCCTCCTTTAAATATTGTGCGAAAGAGACCACTGCTCGTCGGACTGATTATGCCTAGCTAAAAACAATAAAATCTAGATCTTGTATTCCTTTTTTCCGCATACAAAACTGAACTGATTTTGATTTACTGTGACACCACGGTTTTTTTTTTTTTAATTAATTTTTTTTGGTTTTCTCTATATTGCTTTTGCATTAAGGAAAATTTTTGAAGTTAACATGCTTGCAGGACTTTTTATTGTGCATTTTTTAAAATTTTTGCCATATTTAGGTATGATTATCTGTGTTAACGTATTACATATAGACGTAATAGTTTGTTGATAGTTGGTAAACTGTATTTCTTCTACTTAGCGTACCTATTTAAACAATATTTTTATACTTTGCCAGATATTAAGCCCGCAGTGTACATTTGTGCCACGCCTGACCTTCGCACAATACGCAAAACCGACAACAGTGGGCATTATCAAAAATGAAATAAAAGGAGAACACGAGAGAGATCGTTCTCTTTTCCACGCCGACAGCCTCCGAAGTAACAAGTGATGCTTAATCTCTGACGCTCTTGATTGTAAATTATTCTTACCATTTGTAAATTCAGTGAAAATAAATCTCATTTAAGTTATCCCCATAGCGTATTATTTAATAATAATAACCTACCTAAGAAGGAAATATCTTTTTTTAAAAACATTTTTTAAGTAATAAAGGTCTATGAAATACTGTCTAGTAAAAAAAATTTTTTTGCCTATTATTAGTAGCATAAAAAAAAATTAAATTTGTAATTTTGAATTCCCGCAAAAACGGTAATTCCATTGACCACGCCCCTTATTAGGGTATGTATTCGTCACGGTTCATGTTTATTTGTTCCCGGCCATTCAAATTTGTTTAGAACAACCAAGGCCAAACATGTCGCGTTTTTCTTGCAAAGTATTTTTTTTCAATTTCTTTTTTACGCATATATATGTATGAAAATATTTCTCCAAAATATCCATATTGATTTTGAAAATACAATTCGATATTCTATATTTATTTCATATATTTTTATCGGTATTCGTAGTATGTGATATTTCCCTATTCTAAAGAACTGCAATAAAATAATATCAAATTGGGATAATCTAACACAGGTTCATATCCCGACACCTTGTTTGTCTATTTCGCTGCCTTAAAATATTTAATTATAATTACTTTTGTAATATAATTGTGTACAAGGTTTTTTGGACCGTCTATAAAGAAATAATTGAAGAGAAAAGGAACGAAAGAAATATGAATTAAAATAAGATAGACGAAATAGATAAATAATAAAGAAAGATACAAAATATATCTTACTCCGGAGTGACGATGAAGTAGCCTCTGGCTGTCTGGTAGAGATGTCCTTGTTGGGAGAGTTGGGCAAGTGTGTCGTACACCACGTTAGCTGATGGACTCTGCATACTCGGAAACTTGGTGACCAGCTGAAGACGAACGTTCTCCATCGTGGCGGACTGACCCTGCAAAAAAACAATTCAAATATAACAAGATAATATAGCGAGGAAGTTCAGTGCTACGGGAAATCGGATTTAAAAAATGTTTTCTTACACGCAGTAAAAATTGGAGCATTGAATTATGCGAAATTTTTCGAAAATATACGAAAAAATGTTTTTAATAAAAATGCACTACGAAACGTCCCAAGTTCACGTGAACACGTGTTAACAATAACCAATAAATTATAGCGTTGTGATATAATAGATTTCCGGTTTCCGGGTAGCCATGTTTTTAAACGTTGAGCATTTTTTGACAGGAACGGTAATTTAAATGTCAGGGAAACTCACCGACTTAAACTCGTGACGTCGCGAACGGTGTAATTTCAGAATTACATAACTTTAAAAAATCATAGCAATGATAACATGATACACAAAAATAAAAGTAATACAAATTCGACTTAGTTTGATAGTCTATTAACAAATTAAAAAATATATAAAAAACACTGAACTTCCTCGTTATCGTCCCTTTAATTTGAACACAACGCAAGTCACTAAATGACAAGTTTACGGGAGACAATAAAAACTTAGTAAATCAGTAATTTTGTATGAAATTTTAGTGTTTACTTATATTTTGTTTTTGATGGGTGTATTCATGATTTTTTACAGCTTACCTGTAAATAAAATCACCGTTCGCCACTGGTCTACACACACATGGCTATACTCAGAATGTTAACGAAACTAGTCCAAAAAGTAGTAAGTAAAAAAGTACTTTCAGTCAGATGAATCTCACAAACACAATTTCAAAGAAATAAAATAATAAAAATACAGGTGAAAAAATCAGAAATATGGATTTTCAAACATAGGTCAGAAGCAGCCAATGATATATCATAAGCCCTGTAAATGCCTAAATGTTTTGTTGTAACGTATGACATATTTGGAATGTACGTCATAATTTGGTGATACATACGCGGCCCCCTATAGTACATAGCTAAGATGTTTGACTTACGTACGAAGATCAATTAGGCGAGATCACAAAGATTAAACACAATGTTGAAAAGCCTGGTTCTTTTGTGCTGCAATGGGGCACGCTGGTCTGTTGTGGTGCAAAAACACTCAATTATCATAAATCAACTAATAATGCATATGGTACCTCCCTTCATGTATCAAATAATCAATATCAATAGGAATATGAACGCAGTGTCATATTTAGTAAAAAAAATATATAAAAAAAACGTAAAGAATAATGTATCTTACTTGTGTCGAGGACACTTCACAAAGAAATTTATATTAGATGTTAACATAAGTTGTGTCTGTTTTTTCCAAATTGAAAATGAGCACTAAAAGTGAAACAATATGGTAAAGAATATACGTCATTCAAAAGAAAATTTTTTGCTCTACAAGTATAAGTGGTTGCTTTTACGTTACATGTGTTATTTTATTTTATTACAAGAAAAACATTTTGAATTTACTTCAAATGAAACACTTAGTAATTTTTACCACATACCATTTTTCATTGTCTCCAATCTTAGCGGATATATTTTTGAGTTAATGATCTAGAAGATAATTTATTAAATTCTAGTCATCCTCTTATAAAATTATGTGTATTTAAATGTTTAGTTTATATTAACACCTGATGATGGGTAATTAAGAATACCTGAAACTAGTCGTGTTATATTAAACTTTGATAAAAAATACTAAGTGTTTCATTTTTAATAAATTCAATACCTAGTTTGATTGACTTTTTATGTTATTTCTATATGTATGAATTAATACACTTTATTTTGTAATGCACATATCACATATGCACAAGTAAAAGTGACCATTTGAAAAAATAACGAAATTTAGATTATTTACTTTTTGACATCGTATTAGCATAATGCTTGACTGGTAAAAATGTCTAATCGATCCGACACTCCAAAAAAAAATTATTGTAAAATATGTGATCATTTAATAGAAGCTCACAGATTTTCGACAAGTAAAACTGACCAACACACATATTCACTTTTACATTTAAGATCCAAAGAATTAACCAAGTAACAGTTAGTCAATTTTACTTGTAGGTGATATCACCAGTAAAGAGTTAGTAAGAGTTAGTAGTTAGTAAGTTAGTATACGTTTTAAATTTGACAGATACGGTTTTTTTGTAAAAAGTTAATTAATAAAATTTATTCATTAGAATATTACGTGACACTTCTTAATTATTTGTTATTTTTCATTTATTTTGTATTTCTTTGTTTATTTAACCTTCATAAATATAAAAAAATGGATTATTGAAATAAAAAAAATCCCAAAACATAATTCATAGTTATAAAATAAAATGAAATAAAATGAAATAAAATAAAATAAAATACTACCTCCCTCAACGAACGATACAAAAATAATTATCCGCAAAAGTTCATGTCAAATTTTACAAGTAAAATTGAGTAAGTTTTTCAATTTTTTTTTCACATAAAAGTAATAATGTTTTTTAGATACGTTCATACTTTACATTAAAGTTGAAAGTACCATTCATATAATGTAAAATTACCATCCACCTACTTAAAAAATCTGATCTTGGAGAAGCAATTGAATTCTAGAAAAACACTAAAATGGCTCCCCTGAACATTATTGATTTTGTCACTTGGTCAATTTCTCTTGTATGCCCACGATATACTCATATTCAAATAAACAAAATTGAAATTAAAATTCTATTTCACACACAGAACTGTATTTTCCATCTGCCTGGATACTGCATATGGACAACCGGGACACCCACACTACAATACGTAATAAAGAACCGGTATTGTTGTAAAAGTGACCTTAATAATGCATTATAATAATCCTCTTGGATCAGTATAATCGGTATAAATGTCTTAAAGAAGGCGTTACAACTAATTCACTGCATTATGTAAATGCTTATGCTTATTTAAATCCAAGGAAACATATTAAAAATATTACGCTTTCAACCATATCCACATATTATAATATTCATAAAGGACAAACTGTTCATATTTTCATTTTTAATAGGTATATCAACTTCCAAAAGTTTAAATTATTCATTTGGAATTTGTTTGCGATAATTTTGAGTGTTTTTTGAATAATTTAACGTTGAAAATATGAAATATTGTCCTTCGCATCTTGAGTTGTGAAATATTTCAACATTGTTTACAAATAAACGACCTTAAAAACTTCTTAAAAATGTAGTTAATTTGCCATAAAGCAATGTTTGATGTTTTCATATCCGCGTACAAAAAAATAATGTCCGTAAGTAATAGGGAAATATCACATTCTACGAAACCGATAAAACTATATGAAATGGATTTAGAATTAATTGTATTTTCGAAATCAATATGGATATTGTGCGGAAATATTTTCATATATAACTTTAAAAACGAAATTTAAAAAAAATATGTCACTAGAGAAACGCGATATTGATAGTTGTGACATAAAGATTCGTGACGATGTTCTAAAATAATTTGAATGGTCAGGAACGAAATAGAAAATTAAGATGAATCGTGACGTATTAGGAGCGTGGCCAATGCAATGACCGTTTTTGCGGGCATTCAAAATTACAAATTTAAAAGTATTTTTTATGCTTGCTAATTATTTTTTTTACTGGACATTTGATTGACCTTTATTACTTTAGAAATGCAAAAAAAAGTGATATTTCCCTATTCACGTAATAAAATATTGAAATTTACAAAGTAGTATTTAAAATCCAAATATTTTTTTTTTTCCTTTTTCCGCAAGAAAGTGAACTCAGATCTAAATTTGTTGCATCAGAGAGGGAAAACATTTTAGAAAAGGGAATGTGGAGGTCTAGGCATTTACAGGGCTTATGACCTGTCATTTGTTGGTTTAAGTGGCCACTTTTCACACTGTGTAACATTCACCATTCTGCCTGTGATTAAACATACACATTTCCTCAACTCTTCCATCTGTTGACTTTTGTAAACTTTTGTGACTTTTGTGAAAGAGCTAAAACCTTTTTCATGTGGGCGAGATTCATCCGGCTGAACCAATTCACCTACTAGGCAACGCCTGAAAACAATTTTTCAATTTGTATACTTCTTCTTTTACCAGTTAGTTGATTCAACAACGTTTTGCGTATGTCCAAATGTTTGCAGACAGGCTGGATCTCCTCCCCAGGGAGTTATTCAGATCTAAATTTGTTGTACCAGAGAGAAAGAACATTTTTGAGAAGCAAATATGGAAGTATGGACATTTACAGGGCTTATGACCTGCCATTGGCTGTTTAAAGTAGCCACTTTACACACTGTGTAACACTCACCATTCTGCCTATAATTAAACATCCGCATTTGCTCGAATCTTCCATCTGTTGACTTTTGTGAAGTAATTTGTAAAATTGTTTTCATTCGTTTCCTAGTAGGTAAATCGGTTCAGCCGGATGAATCTCACCCGCACGATAAAGGTTTCAGCCCTCTTACTTCACAAAACTCATCAGCTAGAAGAGTTGAGGAAATGTGGATGTTTAATCATAAGCAGAATGGTGAATGTTACACAGTGTGTAAAGTGGCTTTTGACTTATTTTGATAGGTTTCGGTTTAACAACAAACGTGTAACGGGCGCTTTCGGTTTGCGCTTGCAATTCTCGACCCGAGTACCTTCGGTCCGCTGTTTTGCTGTAAACTCTAGCTTACTTCGTGGTTGATAATCATATAACGGTTTTTGTCCGTACGAGCGACTCTATCAGCGGCGCATTATTAACTGACTCCTCGTTCTATACTTGAATGGTGCTGGGAGGATTGCCTGGTGTGGCGTTCACAGGAGTTGTCAGTCACGAGTAGAAAGTTTTATAAAATGTACTAAATAATAAAATAATGTTCACACATTATCTGACTCACCATCATACCGCGCCGTTTCCCTAAAAGGAAGTCATGGAAAATAAAACTACATAACGATCTAGAAGTTTATGCATTTTTATTTTAGTTTATTGAAATAAATGGAACTTAGTGCCTTTTACATATTAGTTGCAATTGCGAGGTTGTTATCCCTTTTTGCTTTCTTTTCTTCCTTATAGGTATTTATACTTATTTTCGCTTTATATATTTTGATGTTTCATTTTATTTTTAATATCGTTTAAACTGTTATTTTGTTGCATTTTAAAATTTTGTATACCATATTTAAATTATTATAACATTTATGTTTTTGTACTATATTCTATTAATGACATTATTATTTTGAATACTGGTTTATGTATGTTACTTCATAGGTTTGGTTTAAATTTTATTAGTTTTATAAGTTTTCAATGTTATTTCTTTTATTTGGATCGTTATTTTTAATTCGATCATTTTATTTTTAATATTGTATCATATTTATGTAATTATCATTCCAAGTATTTAATGTTATTTTTTGTAAGTGGATTGTTATTTTTTAATTTTTTCGATATCTCATATGTAATAATTAACTATTTTTATTAACTTTATATTTTGTTGTCAATTATTATGGCTTTACACAGCCTAAAAGGCAATAATATGTTATTGAATATGTGTACAAATGTAATGTGAAATTAATAAACAAATGAATATAATTGTAATAATGTATTTTCATTTAGTATATTCATGCCATTCTGCATCCGGGCGGATAAAGAATACAGTTGTGTGTACGAAATAGAACAGGACGAGTGTTTTCGGCTCAATAGCTACTCTCTGGTATCCTTAAAAAATATATAGAGTGGAGATAGGTCAACCCCGTAGTGTAGTGGTTGGCATGAACGCATGCTTGAGATCCTAGGTTCGATTCCTGACGGGTGGACGCGATGCGATATATTGCTCTTAAAAGTGGTTCTACACTGCAATATTGTCATGTTATTATTAGATCACACATAATAATATGTTTATGTGTGCCGTTTTTCAAGATTTTGTTTCCTTTTGTGTATTTTTATAATTATATATTTATATATTTATGTTCCCGAAATGGACTTTTATTTAATTTAATTTTTTATTTATTTTTTATTTGGGAAATCAACAGTTCTACATACTTATTTATAGTAAACAAACAGATATAGTGTATAAACTCAGAACTAATAACAGATTTCCACATAGTATACAAAGTTAGTAAAGAAAATATATTACATATCAAATAAATACATACAATTTATACATACAAAAATGTTATTTACATGTACTCAATTATCAAAGAACTTTTTAAATATTTATTTTAAGAACATTAAGTTATTGTAAATTGGGCGGGATTAGGACAAGAATGCTTGAAGAGAGGATAAGGAGGGGAAGGGAGATGTACGTATTTATTATGCAGCGGATGAAATGCTGCATTTGTTGTACCAATGCGGACTATAGTGATGATGAATCTTATTAATAAGGAAAAATCCCATACAAAAACGCGTGTTTCCGGTCCAGACCGCAAAACTTTAGAGGAACATTCCTTATGATAAACTTTTTAAAAAATCTTAATAATTTTTTCCGCAAACAAATTTTTTTAAATGAAAATATTTTTATATTTAATCTCAAAATAGAGTAAATCTTTAATTTCTCGGACTAGAATTCCTTCCACAAACCCCTACTCCTCACCTACCCAGCCGCTTCCCTTGTCCGTGTGATGCGTATCGCTTTGTTGGTCAAATACGTTTTTTATTTCAATTTTTTTGTAGGGGAGGGGAAGAGGTTTGTGGAAGCGATTCTAGTCCGTAAAATACATACTTACTCCAAATATTTAAATAAAATATAATCACTTTGTTTAAAAAAAATTAAAAAAATTATTCGATTGCAAATTATAAGTAAACATTTTTTTTGTTAAAAAACAGTTTTTGGAAAAAAAAATAGAATTTAAAAAAAAAATACTTTAAGGAATGTGCCTCTGAAGTTTCGCAGTCAGGCCCATAAATACCGTGTATATGTATATCCTAATAATTTGTTGCGAAAGTTTAACTTATTGGAAATCTTCAAGATGGCAGGATGATTGGAGAAACTGTTAATAACCTTACCTTCAATGTGATAAAAATGAACCATATACCTACGCTGCAATTGGAGTACCAATGCAGTACCCTATGCCCCACCCCACTGGGTGCCGATAAGGAAGTGATTAGCCGTACTTATTGCAAATTTATTTATCTTATTGAGAATAATTAGTAAATGAAGTTTCAGCTTACCTGCGCTGTGATGTCCATAATAACATCGCACAAGGCTTCGGGAAGCGGAGTGAATTGACCCTGGTAAGCTGGAGTCACTATGCAGTCATCGATGTCACCTATTAATGAAAATATCAACACTTATAAAAATGTTCTCACAGTCGTGATGTTTGGCATTAATTCATTACAAAACGACCCTATAAATAATAAATTCTGACACCCACGCGATAAGTAATAACGTCTAATTGAAATATCATTATTTATCGAAGCTTACGTCATATTATGTACGTGTGTTTAAATTGAGTTGATGAATGACAAAGATTATAATGAATCAATCTTGGAAACCATTCAATGTAATAATACAAATGAAAACATGATAATTTTGTTTTTTATACACAACAGTATTAATCTGTGCTGTGAAGAAATACTTGAATATTATTATTGGCAGATATTTGAAATGATCGATAGAGTCTCCTCAAAAAGGGAAATATGAATATCCAAGCATTTAAGTACTGTACAGGGCTTAATATTTGTCATCGATTGCTTTAAGTGATTGCTTATTAAACATTTAAACTTACGCCTTATGACGTAAAGTCTATGTCCAGGCGGATGAAGCATACTGTGCTGTGTGAGAATATAATCAAGATCCTGGTACAAGTGTTTTCGACTTGAAGGCTTCTATCAGATAAAAATCTTAAAAAAGAAAATCGAGTGAGGATAAGTCCCCCCGTACTGCAGTGGTTGGCGCATTCGCCTACCATGCTTGAGGTCCTGAGTTCGATTGCTCGGAGGAACGATGTGGAATATTAGCTTTAAAAGAGAGATAATCGGGTTGTGGTCCCGTGGCTAGTGTTGCGGACTCACGGGCCAGAGGTCCAAGGTTCAAACCCCACTCTACCCCAAGTTGATTTATATTTTCTAGTGAGTTATTTACAACTCGTTGAAAATGGCCACCAAAATTGAAATATTTGGGTAAATTATAAGAAAGCTGATATTTCTTTTATAAAAAGAGGTTTAACACCGTTTACGCTATATCCTTTTCCATCAAAGGGAAATAGCGATACGCTAACACTTAGTATTGAAATTGTCAAACGTAGTACCTACTTACAAACAAACCTTTCACTGTGAGTTGATTAAATTGATGTAGTTAATATCCTTTAAATAAGCAGTGCTACATGCATGATTATGTTATTAATCTTTTACTGATTTATATGAAGGGAGTCGGAGGTAATTATAATCGAATCTAACGTTACTAAATTTATAAAATTACCATAGTGAAAATAGGCTGCTGTGATGCAAGTAAATACATTTTTGCTACAATTCGTGTTTGCAATATGACCATCATGAGTTCGCATCATGAGTATAAATGACAATATCCGACAAAGGCCCTCTGTATAATTTGTCGAACTCACAGCGAATGGGGCAGTGAAAGTGGTAGAGTTAAATTCAATTAAAACCGCGACATTTGAAATTAAACATTTTAAAGAGTAACTCGTTTATTGACAAAAAAACATTGCTTCTTTGTATAAGTGAAACCGATAGGAAGATTCACGGTTTTTAAAACGGTTTCGTTTACGTGGAGCAATGTACTTTTACCGTCTATGCCATATTCCATTGTCCTTGGATTGATCACCTTATTTTATTTTATTAAGAAAACGTACAGTTATACTATATTCAATATTTAAAACAATGATTTACAAATATAAACAGACCAATTAAGTTTTCGTAAATTTAGTAAAAATTGCAAACATTAAATATGACAAAAAAACTTAAATGAGAGAAAAAAAATCGTTAACTTTTTCGTGGAGGTAATTCTTAAGAATAAATAAAAATACCAAATTCACACACTTTGTCATCCATATATATACATGCATATATATGAACGCATACATGTACACACATACATACGCACATCAACATACATAAATAAAACATACACATACGCATGCAGTACATATACATGTCATAGACCACACAAGATGGACAATCAGCAACCATCCTCCATGAAGAAATTATCTGTGTAAATTGAGCAGTTAAACATATCTGCATTAATACTGAGTTCAATATATTTTTTACAGCAATGTACTGGAAACTTACGTAACAGATACGTTACATTTGGTGTTGAAATGTTGTGACCTATGCACCATCGGGTGCGGATAGGGATACTATTTATTTATTTATTCGTGTATACACGGCACAAATGCCTTTTATAAACATAAACATAAATACAATTAACATACTGTGTTCTATTACAAAATTATGAAATAATATAATAACAATATCTATACATATTATACAGTTGTTTTAGAAATATTCTATATAATAACTTTGGGATTTTAATACTTAACATGCTTAGGTAGAAAAATAATAAAAATAAAGATAACGCAGTATATTCGAAATAGCAAAAATCATAAATCATTGATTTGTTGGTATTGTTGCAATGTATATTGAATGCCCTAGGAATCATACTAACTGTCTCCTGATAAGAGCTCAGGGGTTCTCAACCGTTTTAAAAAATATATATACAAAGAAACGAAATAATAAACCTTTCAAAAAAAAAAATATTAAAAATTTAAAAAATATATTTAAAAATTTAAATTTTAAAAACTAAAAAAAAAAACAAATATCTAGTCGCCCGTTTATAAATATATTTGACGTGTATTTATTTATAAATTTATTTTTCTCTTTTAATAAATGAACATAAATACTTAAACATCAGTCAAAATCCTAAACTATTTCTTTAATAGCAAGTTTAAACTTCATTTGACTAATGTGAAAGATGACAATACAACTGATCTGGTTCCCTAGACTGTGCAATCTTGAAATAGGTGAATTCATAGCATAATGAGTGGCAGCAATATCTATATGAAATGGGACATTATGTCTAGTAGTCCAAACAGGTATTCGGAATTGAATCATGTTTAGCAAGTCAGGAGAGTCTAGCATGCCACTTATTATCTTAAAGAGAAACATTAAATCACTCAGTTTCCGTCTTCTGGATAAACTTTCCAAATCAAGTGTATTCATTAAGAAGTCATAGTTTAAAGATTCAATAGGAATAGATAGCTTGTAGTTGATAAAACGTAAAAATTTTATTTTAAAAATTTACTGTGATAATGAAATAAAAGCGCTAAAACCATTATGAATGTGGATAGAAAGTCTTCCGAATTATTTTTCAAGAAACACCTACAATACTTAAGGTTTTAAAATTTAAAATAGAACGTAAATATAAAATATGTAAATATTGCGTAAACGAACTTATGGAATAAATATTTTTATACTTCTTTTAAAACCAGATGTTTTTAACAATATTTTAAAAACGTGTCTATATCTATCATTAAAAATATTTTAAAAATACCTATATCAAACGGTACCAACTTGTCATTTCTGATTTTAACCATTTGAAGATATCATTTAATAGGGCAATTTTATTGTTAAATACCAAAAACCTATTTATTAAATAGTGAATTAACCATTAGATACGTATAAATGTAAATTGTTATTAATTAATATTATGCACAGAAAAATGAATTATTATTACATTTTGTACCTAATTAGTGTTTTCTTTATGATTTATTAAATATGTACATATTAATTAATATTATGCACAAAAAAATGATTTATTATTACATTTTGTACCTAATTATTGTTGTCTTTATGATTTATTATATAAGTACATATTGTTTGGTTTATCTATGTCCTTACTTAAAGGTTCCACGGCGTTGTAGCAAAGTCAATTTAAAAAATGTAAATAATAAAATAATATATAATAAATCAAATTGTTATTTTATAACACGTGTTTTAAATAGCTTTTAAGTGTATAAACAGTTTCATGGTATCTATTTTAAGGATTATTTTTATAAATAAGCAGTACACACCTAAGCTGCATTTTTATAGTAGAAAACACAAATAAGTCCAACTGTTCCGTAGCGCCAACAGCTGTACACAGAAATAAATGGACACTCAAATAGAAGTGGTGGTAATCAAGCATTTCTAAGTAATCTCAAGTCGGGTTTTATTTGACCGTATATTTAACTAGAAATTATTACATAATATACAGTGTGTTCTTTAAACCCTGTCACATCCGAAACCACGATGATCAGTATGGGCAAGAAGACATATTAGCATAATAAAAAAAATATTTAGAATTTTTTTTTTTTTAAAACAAAATATTTAAAAAAAAACAAATGGTTGCTTACTTCTGCAGGGGAGAAGTGAGGGGGGCGTGGCCGCGCGGTCGGCAGTGTATCAGACTCTCCCTTCCCCCCCTCGTTTCTCCCCTGCAGAAGTAAGGAACCGTTTGCTTTTTTTATATAAAAAAAAAAAAAAACGTTCTAAAATTTATTTTAATGTGCTAATATGTCTTCTTACTCATACTGATTATCGTGGTTTCGGATGTGACAGGGTTTAATGAACACCCTGTATAATCGCGAAGTTACAATAATTTGTTTTAAAACATCAAATATATACATATACCTAACACACATAAAAATACTGGATTCAATTCTCATCGAGAAAGGGTATGAAAATTTAGGCATTTACGTCATGATTCATGGTAGCCTAATTCACAGTGCGATGACACTATATATGAAGAACAAAACATATAAATTCAATTTGTTCATTTCGTCATGATCGTAGAATAACGACGCATGTGGTTTTCTTCAACTTAACATGAGAGCGGTTTAAAATAAATTTTGACACTTTATGTCGCAACTCGATAAGTACAAAAGTATATTCTTTGATACTTGGGTAAGTAATATATATATCATCAAACCTGGAATATAAAGCCCAAATAAAACCTTTTCAAAATCAAGTATAAAAAAAGTCAATGTCGCATTTTTCGCACATCCGCCATTGCTCTACGATGACGACGATTTGGTGGTTTTAAAAAATACGTTTACAAAGTACTCCGAACAACAAAAGGATATTAACTAGTCTAGAAAGAGATTTAGAAAATATATCTTAATAAATGTTTTAAACATCAACATAATGACTTCGAGTATTGAATAAAAATCTTTTATCTACGATTTATTTACCCACTTCTTAAAAAGAATGCGAAATCGATAACACGTCATTAGTATTTAACTTTCAAAGCGTCTTTTATCTGGCAATATTATTTGTCGGCTTGTTGAATAGCTAATTAAAAATTCATTTACAAAGAATGATATAAAAGAGTTTTTATTTTTTATTACGATAAAAGTAGACGCAAATCAGATCATTCTCAAATAACGCTAGATTGATAGCTGATAATTATTTCGTAAAAAACTTTATTTAATTCAATATTAAGTTTATATTTTTAGCACTAATTTTGTGGTTATTCATTATAATAAAATAAATAAAACAACTTTGTTTTTAATCACTAATTTTTTTTTTTTCACCCCCGATTTATATTCGACACCCACAGTAAATAAAGCAAACCCACCTAAACAATGGAGGCGGATTATTTTTGTAAATGACATTTTTTCAAAAAAAAGATCTAATTCCCTACCATCAAACATTAAACCGGCTTTCTACACAACTAATAATCTAGGAACATTGTTAAAAAATCACAAAGACAAAGTCCATAAATATAATAAATCTGGGATATACCAACTACATCTACATTGGAAAAACTAAAAGAAACTTTAATATTAGAGTAAAAGAACACTTAAATATTAATATTTTTTCTGAATTCGCAAATCATCTGATAGAAAATAATCATAACTTTAATAAAGACACTGGATTAAAAGTACTGCATGTTGAAAATAAAATATTGAAATTAGACAACTTAGAAATCTTAGAAATTAAAAAAGTGATCCATTATAAGAAAATAATAATTAATTACCAAATAATCAATATTTTTTTTAGTCCTCTCCTGTCTAGCTTAAAAAAATATTGATATCAAATAACCACCCGTGTAAGGAAAAAAGGACTTGATTTATTGGGTCCACGTGTAGTATTTAGTAAACACGATAAAAATAAAATAGAAATAAATTCATTAGTTACGTAAACTTTGGCGAAGAAGCTTGTTTGCTTTGAAACCAGTAGGTGGAAAAAAAAATAGTGGTTAAAAACAAAGTTATTTTATTTATTTTAATTCGTTTATCTATAGTTAAACATAATTAAAGTATACACTCTAAACAGGCCTGCATGTTATCTCAGTTAAAAATAAACCTCATATTACTCAATGATACTTTACTCCATGAATGATTCCAATATTTTCAAATGTAGATAATTACAAAATTTATCCTGTTTCAAGAAGAGAATATGGACGTCTATGCATCACTTGACATTAGTCCTCTACGCGTTTATCTTCTTCCTCCTGGCTATATGTCCCGTTTACTTGGGGTCACCTTTACGTTGATAAATTAATTGTAGTGCTTTCACACTTATAGATTATGAGGACGAGGCATAGTCTAAACTTAACCAAATTGCTCAGTTTAATCCCGCTCAGCACAGGCGAGTATCCTACAAGTCATCAGACCCTCCCAATCTCTAAATATTGTTTATAAAACAAGCTGGTCTAAGAAGTATAAAAAATAAAAAAGTGTTTTTTTTAAGGGTGTTTCTAGCAGGCGAAGAAAATCGGTCGAATCTCACCCCTCATTAAATGTAAATATTGAAGAATTATGGACATTCAAACATGGACAACGTGTAAAGTAATCACTTTGAGAGATTTTATGCCATGTAAATGCCTGAACTTCAATATTCCCTTCTTAAAGCGGTTCTTCTGTCTGTTAATATTAACAATCTCAATATTAATCATTTTTAATAACGTTCTTTACACTTTTTGAGTCTATCGTTAGAGTTGATTAAAACCACAAAAACGCACGTAAATCATAAAACTTGATTTTATAGACTTATAAACTTAAGGTGAGGAAAGTACATTCTAATTTTATATGCAGAGACAAACTTTAAGGTGAGGAAAGTAGATTCCATTGTCGTCACCTTGGGGTTATTAGCCTTAGATGTAAAGTGCGTTAAAAATATCCTGTTTTATGTTAGTATAATATCGTTCTGCAAATGGAATACCACACTGTTTTACTGTAGTATGGTCTCACCGGAGAAAATCATTCGATTAATTTCGTGGATTAAATCATTATAAATAACAAATGGGACTCCCACCCGTGTATACTTTACGATGCTCTACGTACTCGTAGGTAACTTTACTGCTGCCTAATCTGATGGAAATGTACCAGTACCCAGTACCGTGTATTCATTATTTCACAGTAATATAATTACGACGTCGTGGCAAAAACTTCTTTTCAATTCTCGGCGCAACTAAGCATCAATATTTTTTGTTATTTTATGTTTACAAAAAGTGAACATCAATATTTTTTGCTCTTCGGCGGTGATTCGCTACAGATGTTGAAAAAACCGCCAAAATCAATTACAGAATTACAAAATACCGCAAAAAATATGTTTAAAGATTTACGTAAAAAAAACTTGTCAATAATAATTATTTTCCGATTCGCAACCTTACACCATTCCTGCCAATTTACTCGCAGTTACGTATAATTATATTTACATTATTGATCTAGCAAGCGGATGTTTATTAGGTAATCCAACTGATTTATAGGTCAACTTATAGGTTCATCCTTATTTTATTCGGTTATTTATTCATTACATATTTATTTATAAATAAGGCTTTTAACACTTAAATACCTTTAATGAAAAAAAAGTATGGGTACATACATATGTATTAACAATGTACACATTATGTTATAATGTTTCGTAAAAATAATACATGTACGAATAAAATAAATTTAAATCTAAAGGTGTCTAAACCTGCTGCCTACAGACATGCTCGAACTGTGATTATCGTCAACTGCGACAATTATTGCCGATCGTCAAATGCCGCGAGTTGCTGATATGCTCAATGTTCGACGTTCGTCATTATTTGTCACCATCACGTTGCCATCACATTTGCTCGACATTTATTTGACGATCGTCACGTGTCGGCGACATATTCAAGTTTGTTTGTAGAGTCAAAAGTAAATGAATCTCTGATAAAATGCGCAATCACGAATGAGTTATGTACCTATTGTACAAAATTCATTATATATCAGTACTGAATTGGACCTAAAGCGCTAAGCTAATTAGTCAATAGCTTTGCAGTAGTATTAAAATGCCGTTTTATATTGAATAAATATATTTTATTTGACATAAATATTGACATTGGCTTAACTTTTTTGGCCATAGGAGCGGAAAAAGGCCATGACCCGTTATGACATTTGAAATTGCTTATGTATATGTATTTCTCATTGACAAACGTGTTTAAAGAACTTGAATCATAATAACTCTTAGGCCATAAACTTAATTCAATGTTATCGGTTACGATGTAAGCTGATAACTTCGCAAGATTTGTTTCAGAATGCGGAAAATCCATTTATATTTATTTATAATTTGTACGAGTATTTAAAATGCATAGCTATTTGTGGATTATCTACAGATAATTATGTTGATGTGGAAAATATTACCTTTAACGTGAATTGCTGTAATTAAAATCACCATAGAGGAGTGGAAGAATGTTCACAAGTTGGTTAGAATCAGTGTTCAGTCTCGGCTTCTTGGTTAAAACAAATGTTTTCGATTATATTACTCCTATATCATACATGTGAACACGTTTCATATATTTATTTTTGTTTACTGTTTGTATGATACTATTTATGGAACAAAATGTATACCAAATTAGGTACGTCAATAAAATAATTATAAACGATGTACTAGAAAAATGTTTCCTTCAAAATGTCTTAATCTTAAAAACTGAAAGTAAAAAAAAATTATAGGGAATGTCATTTTACATACCTATATATTTTTAACCTCACCTAAGATGATGAAAATACACGTAGTGTCTATATACGAGTATATAAGTAATGACTCTTTCAGAAGTTCATCAAATACATACTGTATCAATTTATTGCAACATAGAGGGAAAACATTTTTGAGCACGGAATATAGTAGTCTAGGTATTTACAGGGCTTATGACGTAAAGTGGCCACTTAAACTAGCCAATGACAGGTCATAAGTCCTGTAAATACGTAGACTTCCATATCTCCTTCTCAAAGATGTTTTCCCTCTGTGTTGCAATAAATTTAGATCTTAATAACTCCCTATGGAATGAAATCCAGCCGGTCGACAAACGTTTAGACATTCTCAAAACATTGTTGACATGCTACTTTATACATACGATGTTTCAGGGCAAGACCGCGAAAATTTAGAGGAATTTTTCTCATCATAAACTTTTTTTTAAATCCTAATATTTTTTTTCAAAATATATTTTTATAATTTGATAATAAAATAATGGAGACAATCCTTCATGTCTCGAACTAGTATTCCTTCTACAAACCCCCACCACTCCCCTACCCAGCCGATTTTTTAAAAGTTTATACATGAATAGTAGCTTAGGTGTAAATATTTTAGTTTTTCATGTATTTTCTTGTATTTAAAAAATAAATTTATATATTATTATTTGTATAAACATGTTTATTCTGATCTTTATGGCTGTTAATTTTTATCAGTTATTCATTGTTTTTATAAATGTAAATTATATTATTAAGTTAGTATAAATATAATCTTCACCAACAAGCTACAGAAAGTGGCTTTGTGGGATTTTAGTTTTTAGTAAAAATATAACATGTGGATTTTTTTTAATTGTAAAAATGCATAATTATACTATTAAATAAATTCTATTTCTCTCTTTATTCCTTAGTCCGCGTCCGGCGCGTATTGCTTCGTTGGTCAAATGCGTTTTTAATATTTAAAAAAATATTTATTTTTACTTATAAAATACAATTTTCAAAAAAATCATTTAGATATTCTTTAATGTACATCACATCATAAAAAAAATTACACTGAAGTTTCGCGGTATGGCCCTAAAAACGTTTAAATTTATTTGTTTTATTCTTTATTTTTGTGGTTCTCTAAATTTTCGTGACCTTGTTTTGATTTAATTAGTTTATTCTTTATATATTGTAAATTTGTGGCCATTTTGAAATTGTAAATAAATGTGCCAGATTACTTGAAAAATTAACTAACACAATTTCATATGTACCTATTTCTTAATTAATTCATCATCATTACCATAATTCCCTTTCTGCACCTAATGGTGCATAGGGCACTGCATTTTTAACCAATCGCAGCGTATCTTGATCATTTTCGTTATATGAAAGTAAGATAATCAGTCTTACGCTTCAGGTACCAGTCGAGGGACTATGAAATATTCTAGTGTGCAAACACTCTATTAAATAATAATCATATGTCAGGAATGGAACCCGAGACCTCTTGCATGGTAGGCAAAAGCGCTGACCATTACACCGACATTAATTAACCATTTAAGTATATTTGAAATGCGGTAAAGTGTTCATGATAGTTTATAATGTATAAATTGGATAACATGAATGAATACGTTATGTGTGGAGATATTAGATACTTATGTACTTTCGATCTTAAGACCGCACACTGTGCGCATCAGATCGGACCATCGGCGTATCTCGCATATTTGTACCTTGAAAAGTTTTTAAATTATTTATTAAATTTTATCAAATTAATCATTTGATGACTTTTCCGTTCATAATCGGTGACGTGCTTGTAATATTTTGTATTTAAATGTTCAAAACACAAAATAAAGCGACGAAAAAACTTTTAGGGTCAACGTTGTTAAATTTAGTACAATATTAAAAGTTGGACTTAGTCTAGCGGAAGAGACCATTGCAGGAGGTCGCTGCGAGACATTTAGGTCGTGATACGGATTGTTGTTTTTGTATATCTACTCCGAGAATTTTGTATCCCAAATAACTTGATAATAATTAACTTAAATAAATCCTTTATTATTATTATTATTATTATTATTATGGATAACTTATACAGCGCCAAAATTCATGAATATTGATTTTAATTTGTATTATGGATGACTAATATGGCGCATCCGAGATTCTAATTAACCAAGGTCCTAAGACTGAAGCTTATTCATTAGTAAGGCTTATTTAATATGGCTAAGAGGACAGATTCAAGGCCCGCAGGGCCAACTCCTTGAGCAGAATTTACTATCATGTAACAGTCAGACAGCAGACCAATTTTAATTTTTAAATAAGTACGCTGCCACTTTCCACTGTGTTGTTCCCAATCCAACACGGGGCTTTTGGTCTCACGGACTTTGGGATGCGTTACTATTTTATGTTATATATTTATGTACTGGAGTAATAAAAAAAATAAAAGAATAATAAAGCAAGTCGTTTATGCGTCGTATTGCACCATGCGTAGATATTACTGCATTATGAACGTATTTTGTGCATTCGCGGACCCCAAGGAAATCATGTTATGTTATGTATGTCTACATACAAACGTTATGTGTAGAAATTATTGCAAAAAGCAATGGATAGACCTACCTATATTTTTTCAGCACTGCTGATTATTATGCATTACCTTCTCTGCAGTACGGGGGAATAAATCTTACCCCATATACGCAGGGTGCCGCAGTGTTAATACCCATGTAGATGTACAATGTACTATCGCACATTCGGATGTGCGATATCGGTAGTACGGTCAAAGAATAAAAAAATGGAATTTCCAGGAGACTTGAAAAACGAAAATAAAATGTTTTAAAACCATTCCATTTTCGTCGAGTTTTTCATGTTTTTCTTTTTGCACTTTGAAGCGGCGCCGATGTGTCATATATGATATTTGGTTGCGGAAAAAGTAATATCGTATTTTTCGCTTTATTTCAATGCTGTACAAAAAGTGTTATAATCGTCCGATTTAAGCCAAATATGCGCCGTTCTATTTGATAACTTATTGTCAATGAGAATGCAATTTTATAACGGCCCTCTTGTAGAAGCCCTTGTCTCTATTGGCAAAAAACTCGGACAACCAATTTTCACGGGCCTACAGGACTGCCAGAGCGTGGTGCATCATTCACCTCCATTTCACCTCCATTTTACATTCACCTCCATCTAATTGCTTAGAAGTTAAATATATGAGAAGTATTGGTGCCATTCAATCTATGGACGGAACACGAATGCTGGTTTGAATTTTTCAGAGGAAATCTCGATTGTTATAAAGAAAATGGTTTAAATATGACATTGTTTGTTAATGGCTGCGTTCAAATAAAGCGTCAAATGTAAGTGTGTCATAAAGTGGTTAAATCTCAAAGCAATAATCACCCTTGCCTTTTTTAACATGTGAAATTTTCATGATTTATTCAGTGTATTGAACTAAAAATAAGATTTTTTTTGAATTGTGACTATTTTATCGGAGGAGCTATATAAATTTGATATATTACATTGACAAATGATTTAAAACAATGCATGGAGGTTACCTAGCCCGCAGATGAGGTAGCTCGGTGGTGGTTTGAGCACACTGCGCGAGTAGGCGCTGCGGATGACCTCGAGGGCGCAGGGGTCACCGGACACCAGCAGCAGACCGGGGGCCACGTAGCCCGCGTAGCGCAGCCCCCGACACGCGGCCCCCAGCGATGACACCCACCAGCACTTCGAGTTGGCCGACAGAAAGCCCTGAAAACATTAGTTACAAATAAAAAATCCACATAATTATTTTTTGTAACCCGACTGTGAGTACAAACACATAGATAGGGTCAGTACCATCAGATATTTAGGCATAGACCCGGTCGGAGGAGCTGATCTGTGTGCGAAAATATAAACCCGAGTCAACCAGTCAACCGCTATCGCTGGTGTTCTAAAATCCACAACATGGAAAAGTGAATTTATCTATAAAGCATTCATCAGACCAATAATGACGGACGGCGTTGATGTAAGGGCAGACACAGTCAGGACTGAACAAGTATTGAGGACATCCAAGATGAAGACACCGAGGATGATAGCAGGCGAAACTCTGAGAGACCGCGTGAGGAACACCAGAATAAGAAAGATATTTGAGGCTGAGGACACCGTAAGATGGAGTAGACAGCGAAGGAGAGACTAATACGGTCGTAACCAAAGAATAGACGCCGCCAGGCTTCCTTATATTGCACTACAGCCTCACGGTACTCTCGTGGAAGACTTTATAAAAGATAGAAGGACAGCTGGGAATCTACCTCACAGGGGAAACCACTTTTTGGAGAAGAGGCTACATAGGTCACACGACAAGGAAGAAGAAAAAAATATTTTATTGATTTTTATCATAATCAAAATTTATATTTTATTTATTTATAAACGTCATTCGTGGCAAAATATAAAATAAAAAAGAAAATAATTTCACGCATATAATTGAACTCCGATATATTACGTGGCATAATATATTCCTCAGCTTCCTTTCAAGTCCTTTAAGCTATTTATTTATGATTTGTGATAGTATTGTTATTTAAAATATTTTTACAATAAAATTTTGTATACATTTAGAATATCCGCGTTCTTATCGTCAATATGGCCGTGAAAATATCCCAATTGTTTATTTCATATGATTTTGAATAGCCTTAATTCTATTTTCGCTAAATACAAAGATAAGACCCCCTAGTTAGCAGGTAACGTATCATTAGTATTACATACTTTATCACTCACCTACGCCACGCCACGCTAAGGCCGACAAAATTACGCTTCAGGTCACAGATAAATTTACGTTTCACGGTTGTTAGATCATTTTAAACCGATAAAAAACATTAAGTATGCTTAGAATACAATCATTCTGAAAAGCATTGGTCATTATTTATCATAATAAAATCACTGTAACTTAATAAATCGATACTTGAAAAAATCGTAATGATTATTTCGAATTGAGTTCTAAACGTGAACAAGTTACCAAGTTAGTCAACTTAAATCACCCTAGGAACGGGTTTTTGTATCAAACTAGTGGACCCGACAGACGTTTTTCTGCCCGAACATTGGCTTGCCTGCTATTAGCTGGTTGAACAACATTTTTCTCGTAATGAGTTACACACGTTATTTATTTTGGACTTTTTTGAGCTATTTATATATTCGTCATATGTGTTTGGTTTTCGTTTTATCTCCACGTGTGATTGGCCAAGAGGCTTTGTCGTACTTAAATCAAAAAGTGCAAAAATCACTACTCTTGTGCCATAACCCATGTACAAAATACGGGAATACGTTTTAATGAAGAAAAGTCAGACCACATTTTACCCTGAGCCTTCTAAAATTATGACACTCAACTCATACCCAACGCAAATTTACTCATTCTTTAACCGCCAGCCAGGTTTTGACGTGACCTTGACATTTAATTCGAAACCAAAAAAATGAATATAAAAATCATTGATTGTGTCGCAAAAGCGTGCAAAAACTGTCCGTATAAAAGGTAAAAGACTTTTTAATGATAAGTAGGTACCTAGGTACTTGTTTATGATTGAATTCCAAAACAAAAAATTGCCAAAGGCTTGCCTGCGATAAGCTTTAGCGACACACGTTATTTATTTTTGCCTTTTTTGAGCTATTTATTTATTCGTAATAAGGGTTAATTTTTCGTTTTATCTCTTCATGTGATTGGCTAAGAGGCCTCGTCGTGCTCAAATCAAAATCGTGCAAAAATCACAACTGAAAAGAAAAATTCCTTTTTGTGTAGTAAAAGCGTGCAAAAATTGTCCAGATCAAAGGAAAAAGACATTATTTCATTGATTAGTAGGTACCAGGGTGACCATTACAGTGTAACTTCGTATAAAGGACTATATTGGAAGTTTGTTTGATTATTGATCAAAAAATAATTTTTAAAGCTTTCCTTATGTAAAATATTTACATTTAACCCTTTATTATTTGTATAATATATTATTTGTCAAACAACAGAATATTTTCATAATTTAATCAGTGCATGTTTGTCCTAATCAGTGCATGTGCTTATTAAAATGCATGTCGTGTTGGTTTTATATTTTTGTGCAACAACTATGGTGAAGGTGTATAGTGGGTTTTGCATGTTGGTTTGCATGTTGGTTTAATTGGTGTCCTGACGAAGAGACGGGTACGTCTCGAAACCGGTAGACATAGAAAAGTCAGTAAGTGGTTATATACAAATATTTAATAACATTTAGTAAAATATTTGACCACAAAGTTAATGCTTTAAATATTAATAATAAATAAAACATTTAATTAAAATGAATCCACCTTTATTTTACCGTGTCCTTTGCATTTGTTGTGTGAAATGCGGTGCCTAACAGGACGTACACACCACTGAGTGGGGATATAATAAATTACGATTAGTGATAAAATGGCAGTGAAATTACCAATAGCATTTCACGTGCTAAGAATAGCAATAATTTCCAGTAGCGCACAAACCTGGAACAGCAGGTATCCAGAATCATACATCCAGAAGTCGTCCGGGGCGTTCCCGGGCTTGGCGAGCTGGATGGCCACGCATCTCTGCAAGATGAGCTGGCAGCGCTGCGGGGCGGGCCCCGCGGGCCCCGGGCTTCGGCTGCTCATGGGAGGCTGCGCCCCGACGAGGGCCCCATCTAGAAAAAAAACACAAATTAAATTTCATTCATTCAATTTGTTTCAAAATCGATTTGTTTAAAAAAAAAACAAAAAGAGAAACAAATTGATAACAGTGACCGTGAAAACCTTCGCACCTATTGAGAACATTTTAAGTTCGCAAAAATGTTACTTCATTGAATTTATAGCATGATTTTCTTTATTTCAATGCGACATTGTAGGTTAATTTATAAATTGAAACAATCATCATCTTTATAAATATAATTCCTCTGTACGTGTGAAGTCACCGTACTCTTCCTAAACGGCTTAACCGATTTACGTGCGGTTTTTAGAGAATTATAGATATTTGCGCTGTGCGTGTTCGTAGATATTAAAATCTTCAATTGAATGTTTAAAAAAGAAGTTAGGAGCATAAATGTTTTATTCATCGATCTACCAGGGTAGCATTCGAGGAGAATGCATTTGCAAAAAATGGAAAGATGTTGTTTTTGTGTGTATAAAAAAAGTTTGTTTTTGAATGTTTACAAACAACATTTGTTTTTTGTGGATCTCAATCAGATTCATTCTTTAAATTCCTTATAATTTCTACCCGTTTTTTTCTTTTTATTGGATTTTTGGTAGTACTAAAATAATATTATATTCAATACATTTTTAAAAATCGTATTCCTACATAAGTATTCCCCTTTGTTGGTGAGACGACCGGAGTTTGACGTTTCCAAAAAGAAGGCCATATTTGAAAAAATATTTATTTTATGTTTTGGAATTCAACCATACACAAACAAGTACCTACTTAAATTCAATATTTTTTTTAATATTGACAATTTTTAGTTTTGGAATTTAATCACAAACAAGTACCTAGGTACCTACTTATCAATGAAAAGTCTATTTCCAAGGCAAGCCGACGTTCGGGCATGACAACGTCTGTCGGGTCAGTTAGTTTTGTATAAATATATAGATACAAATGAACGTGATATCAGTGGGTGTCTATAGTTGTCATCGTCATCATCATCATCAGCCGTCTCTTGTCCAATGTTGAACATAGGCCTCCCCCTTTAGTCTCCATATTTCCCTATCCTGAGCCAACCGCTTCCAACCACTTCCTGCAACTCGTCTTATGTCATCAGACCACCTTGTCTGAGGCCTGCCGGCACTTCTTCTACCCGTTCTGGGTCGCCATTCCAGGACTTTTTTGGTCCATCTAGAGTCTGTGATTCTGGCTATATGACCAGCCCAGCTCTATTTCTGGTTAGCAGCCCTATGGACCACATCGGTGATCTTTGCTCTCGCTCTAATCCATGTATTTGTTTTTCTGTCTATCAACGAAATACCCAGCATTCTCCTTTCCATGGCTCTCTGTGTCACTGATAATTTGTGTAAATTTTTTTTTCGTGAACACAAAAGTTTCACAGCCATATGTAAGTACAGGGAGAACACAAGCATCAAAAAGTTTCTTCTTTAAGATTACTTAAAGAAGAAACTACATTAGTAAATACATTAGTAAATACTTCGGATATTTTAGGATATATGAGAGCTTACCAAAGACGGCCCATGCTAAACCTCGCCTTCTTCTATAGTTGTAACTACAATTGTTTATTTAAATATTTAAGTACAAAAAATAAGTACTTTGGCGGACTTATTACTAAAAGCAATATCTTCCAGCCGACCAAACAACAGACTGGTCAGAAGAAGAGTTGGTCAAAAAATTTGTACTAAAAAACAAAATATACACCAAATAATACATACATGAAAAACCTAATTAATTGAAAATAACAGCTGTTCTTTTAAATGTCGAGATAAGGCTTGCACATATTAACATCACTAAAAGTACATTATGTTATACATATTAAAGAATGAGGAATGTGAAATCTGGTAATACGTTTGGAAGTTTATTGTGATTAATCAATTGCAATTATTATAAAAAAGTACAAAATAATTATCTGTAACATTGTAGAATATTAATATATTCATTCTTAGTGGTGGGGGTCAGTGCTATGCAAGCTCCCGACGTCACTGCGACCTGTAAAGATCTATTATGACAGTAAATATATTAATAATGAAATAAGAAGTAAATATAAAAAATATAAAAAAATTATATTCGATTAAATAGGTGCTCTCTAACTATCGTTTTGTATGTAGGTATGTAGAGTCCATTCAAATCATTAATAAATATTTCCTTATGTGTGCGTGATAAAACATTTACAAATAAAATATTCTAGTGTGCCTACTAGCACAAACTAAATTTGTACGTTTACTTGGTTCACCGACTAAAAGCTCACTATTAGAAAATGAGAATCTAGTTGGGACAGAGTGGGATTCAAACCACGGACCTTCGATCCGACTGTCCGAGACACTAGCCCTACAACCCGATCTTGGCAACATTAACATAGGCTAATTAAACATTTGGGTTCATATTAAATATTTAGTTTTGAAATTGCTGCAAAAATTTCGCCTACTGGGATTATAGAAGATCCGAGAAACATGCTTGTAGGCCACAATTATAATACCAAGAAATGTGAAACCGACTGAAGAGGCAATACTACTCATATATGCGCGTTTTGTTAAAACAAGATTCTATTAAGGTCATTGTGAAAAGCTTAGAAGATTCAAGGAGACTTAGTACACAAGAATACAAATATATTACACACACGTATGCAAGTATTTGTTAAGTGCCATGTTAAATTATGTCACCTCTTGATGAGATTTTCGTAATTTACAAATGCTTATCTTTGCTGGTGAATCAATTTTGCCGTATAAAATACTCCCATTTAAATCCCATTCTTTTAACGAGTTCTAAACACAGACGGAGGTAACAGATTGTTTTGTGAAATTGCAACAAACATGTAGAAATTAACGCATTTTTGTTAATTAGGTTATTATGTCATAACGGGTAACAAAGGGCAAGGCAACTCGGAGCAATCAGCTGCTCAATGATTGCCGAAAAAGATTAGCGAAGCTGGGTAGCTGGTTCTATCGCATCGTTTCTTGGGATGGCGATGGTTTTCGTTAAAAACCAACATCTTTATATGTAGCTAGAGCGTCATCAGAAAGAGTCTGAATCAATGACAACATTTTTGAAATTATTATTGAATGTAATATATATTAGTTTAAGAATAAGGTATTTCTATATAAGGTATTTCTATTTTTGTGCAACTATCTGCTTTACATTACATTACAACGATTAACTAATTATCAGTCATTAAAAAAAAAACTTAGTGCTTTCAATCTTAAATAATATGTTTTTAGATTTCGTCACTAGGTGTTTAAAAAATGCCTTTCTAGTGTGAAAGTACCTTTTGTTTCAAAAAATAATCAGCAAAATATAGCGAGACATGTGTGAAATATGCACTGGGAACAATTCAATTGGCTTATTTCTATACGATAAAATAGCCGATAAAAACGCGGCATTGAAAAAATAATATATATGATTCATGGGATAATTTTCGCAGTTTTTAAGAGCCGCGTGAAAAATTGTTGAATTTATTATAATCGAAGATGATGATCACTATTATGTTTAAGTCAGTTTTAGGAACTATGCAAAAATTAATACAATACAATAATTCCAAGTATTTCATATTATAGACCTCTCGCGAGGTAGTTAGGCGTGCTTATATTTATACCACAGGTGGAAAATAAAAATCTCAAATGTGAAAATCTACGTTGCTCTAATCGCAACGAGTGATACCTACGTATATGTATTTTTTACAGATAATTGCTTCATCGTTAAATTTAGTTTGATTTAGGTTGCAACTGCTTATGTATTGTGGTAATGGTAATGTAGTACGCTTTTGTTGCGAAGGTGTCAAGAAAACATTATAAGGCACCGCGTATTAAGAAAAACAATCGTTTTTCTTGGTCAGTATTACTCGTACTAGATTAGAAATGTTGCGCAGTCAAAATCGATGTTAACATAATTTATGTAAGTTTCGTTACTCCGTTTTGTTTTTCTTAGATTTCATTACAATTTAACGGTTATAGTATTGAAACACAATTTGGGAAATTTTCAGATCAAAGCACGTTGTAAAAATTAATCGAAATACTCTTAAGATAACATTAACAAGGGCGATGAAAATGTTGTGGAATTCACGACCAATGCAATGATGAATAGAAACTGAATTAAAAATATGGGTCAAATGTATTTACGTAATATTAGACGATTTTATATAGGTATTGATTGTTTAAAATACCAAAGAATAAAATGAAGGTTTATTCGTTGCCAATTTGTAAATACCATCATTTCAATCTGCCTACTTCTGAGATTCAAAATATAAGAACAAAAGGTTACTACTGTATATCACTATTATGTTTATAATGACTTTGCGTACAGTCGATATCCTATTAGATAATGAGAAAAACAGCGTCCAAAAGAATAGGTAATAATGATGATTCATGATGGATAAATATAATACATACAAGAACGAGAATCATTTCTTTTATAGTCGACATTGACGTTCATAAAATTGCTAACTGTTATTGTAGGCAAATCGGGAAACCGAGCTAAAGAAACGAGATAATGAAGATGGAAAATCAAGTCTAATTACAACGGATGGGAAACAGCACTAAGACACGCGAGATGATATTACTACCTACTATTTTCATTTGCGCAAATTTCACACGCCCGGTGTAATGCACGGTATCATTTATTCGTGGTAGTTTCTATTCGCCATTCTGCTGCTAGCTCCCTTCTCCATACTTCTGTTGTACGAGTCGGCATTAGACTTCTAGTATTTAAATTCTTAGCTGCAACTTTCAATTTAAAGCTGCATAAGTGGTTTGATACACGGACTTTTGCGGAAAGTAAAGGCAACTTCTAACCAGTAGCGAGATACTTTCATTATAATACCACTTACGTGCGTCCCAAAAAGGCCTAATTTCGAATACTCGCTAATAACCAACTTCAAATTTGATACTAAGTTAGATTATATTAAAATTGCGTAACACAATAACTGTGTGTGCTGCATGACACAAATATGAATTATAAGTTCTCAACAGCAGCAAGCAGTTAACTTGTACCTTGTAGTTTGCAACTGACTTAAGACAGGATTTTATCATAACTTTATCTAAGCAACATTATATTACTAACGCACGATAGTCATGTATGTATGTGTATATTGTATAGTGTTCCATAATCAAACAACCAATAATTTGAGGTCATCGAATGAAAAAAACAATATCATCCCAGGGCCGCAATTATAAACGCTATCTTCATCGGTTCATACCGAGACGGTAAATTTAACTTTTCTATTTGTACCTTTCTCGGTATGGCGAATTTTGATCTACCGACATGTCGATACGCGTTTTCATTACTTCATTTCAGACGTCATATGATCGAATTCAACCGATTAGTGACGCTGAAACTTAACTACGCCTTCAATGCAAAATTAAATATTGAAGTATTTGTCTTTCGTATTTTAAATTGGCTTCTGTTATCACAGGTGATAGGCTTTTTAACAAAAGTGTTT
Organism: Micrasema longulum; assembly: GCF_059751315.1. Classification (NCBI taxonomy): domain Eukaryota; kingdom Metazoa; phylum Arthropoda; class Insecta; order Trichoptera; family Brachycentridae; genus Micrasema; species Micrasema longulum. The sequence continues at coordinate 149,133 of NW_028277938.1, read as the reverse complement.
ACTTAAAAATTAATTAATTAATATTGAATAAGCAATTAATCAATAAGTTAATCACTCTGATCATTAAAATCATTAGAATTTTTACATTTAAGATATATAACTCCCATACTTGTTTATAACTAATTCAGTGCGACTTAGTACTAAATATGATTTTTTTTTAAAACTTTTTTTAAAATTATTATTCATAAAACATATAACACAAAAAGTACATATTATTCTCCCAGGAGTTATTGAAGAAACTCATTTGGGACCGTGCATAAGAAAAAACATTTTTTTGACAATACATAATATCATCCATATTAATACATCCGAAATAAGAGGAAAACAGTATTGTATAAGAAACATAAAACACCATCTATTTAAAATACATTAATAATTATCACTATCAAAAAGATTTAAGACATAATTTTTAATACGACCTTCTGGAATTTGTATGCAATTTTACGTGTCTTAGCTCATCGGGCAGTTTATTATATTCGGAATGGCCAATATATTCCAAAGACCTACTGCCGAACTTTGTTGAGCGTAACTTAGACACATGAAGATTCCCTGAGTAACGCGTATTGTAATTGTGAATATCATGACCAAATTTAACATTTAAGTGTGTTTGAAAATAAAATGAATACCAGCCAAGTAAATAAACAGAGACATTTTTCCCCATAAGGAATTATTGAATGTAGGTATTGGGTAGGTATACGCCGTTTGTATGGGTGAAGTTAATATAGTATGGACGTTTTGTGGAAATCTTAAATACCAACGGCCATTATAATACTGTACCTAATAATATAAAGAAGTCTTTGAAAACAAAGTATGCCATTCATCGATATACTCGTAACATCTTTTGATGAAAGCGGTATTTCCAGGGTGTTCTAGCTTAGGTAGAGGTACGAAACGTAATAACACGTAGTTTTCTTTATAATACGACCACCAACTAGTGCGCAAAGAGAAACGTAATCTACAAATAATATTAATAATTACTTTTTTCAGCAGATTTTACTTAAAGCTTTCTTCTAATTTCTAAACGAATTTTATTCAATTTGTTATACCATTTTTTTGCAAAAAATAATCACTGAGAAAGTTACTAATGATGTACGGTAATATAACACTTCCTTCCGAAAAAATACTTTAGCGCTGATCATTCTTTACCAAATTTATTTTTGCAATTCACGATGAGAAAAGTTAACGTGTCAAGTTCGTTCGAAATTACATATTCAAAACCGGTTCATTATCGACCCAAAAACTAAAACAACATCCTGTTATATGGTTAGTTATTCAATCTATTTCATCTTCGGTACAGCCTCTAAAAACCTTCGCGAGACTTATTTATTTAAATAGCTTATGTCATTATCCTCAGGAATAGATTTAGGCAGATACATGTATCGCGTACTCACATCTCTCGGCCGTATACACAAGTGGATAATTTAAATAACAAAGGTGTGCAAATACTTCTCTGTCTATAAACTAACTTGTGTCAATATGTGCAGAAAACGTTTGTCAAGAAATGCCTAAAACGCTCGCGGTGTTCAGAACTGGATTCCTCTAACTGCTGAATGTTAATATGAATGGCACAGTAAATAAAAATAAATTTACATCGGTATGCCATAATACATAAGTTTTACATCCCGCGCATGTTTTTCACGAACAACATTGTGCCATTACGTATGCATAAACTATAATAGTCAGGGATATAAATAGTGGTTTCTAGTTTCTGGGTGGGTAAATTACATGCGCAACTTGTTGAATTGTTTCGAGTAATAAATCGGACTTTTATTTTCGACGCTAAGTTCGTACAATTATATCATCGAACCAGGAAAACGATAAATCTTTCAAACGGTTGAATGGTCGAAGCTTTAAAGCTCTCAAATACAATTTCATGGTGGTTTCAGAATGCATTTATACTAATTTATTGCGAGGAACGTAATGTACAACATTTTACGGCGCGGCGTTGCAATTGTGTTTATAAAAAAATACGCGGAATATTATATGACCCAATTTTGAGTCTATAAAACGTTTTAGTTATTTATGGTACTTTATATTACAAACCCGTAAAATTAGTTTTTGCTGTATATGGCGAAAACGGAAATAACGCAAATGTGAATGTGAATTACGTTGAAGTGTACGTAGGTACATTAAATTACAAATTACAACTAACTGCTTTGTAGAGATGCCGTATTAGCCTTACAGATGTTAAAGATTTTCGAGATTATAAGGTTAATTGTCGAAATTTTGGAGGTATCCTCCATTGGTCTAGATCAGCATTGGGAGAAGATAAATTTCGCCGAAGCAAAGGAACTTTCGGCTACTCTCGGTACAATACGACTAAGTGTTGTATTTTGACTATAGGTCAGCGAAGTCTCGCAATGCTGTGTTTAGCAGCGTACAAGGACAACACGGTACCGGCGCTGCTTGGTGGAACCATTAGTTAATGACAAGCGTTTCGTCAAAAATTATTTATGGTTAAATAAGTCAATACTACCGTCATTAGAGACACATTTTGCTATAACGTGTAATTATACGGACCGCATTTAGGCTACTTCGCATTTAACACGAAAAGATTACGTTTCGTGAAAGGAAGAACATGCACGACTTGCTTCATGAAGGAATTACATAGGAATTAGGCAAGTTCACGATTTCGGCGGGAATAATATTAATTTACTCTTCTTGGTTAGGAGCCCGAAACCGTCATTTGATTGCGTAGTACCTTCGCAAATAAACCCGAAATAAATTCCTTTTAACTATTCGTCCGATGATGACTTGACAATAATGCGTTCCAATTAATGTCAGTTTTCAGTTTGAAAAAAAAATCACATTTATCGTGTTTTTCTCACGTTTATATATTATAATACGAGCCGTTACTATTACTATTTTTATGTTTCGGAAGTGGGGGAAGGTAGAGCAAGACGGGTCCCTTGACGTTGGTTAGTTAAAAACTTATTAAAAATCTTTAAAAAAGTTAAATAAAATCAACACAAATTAACAGTGCTTCTTCAGTGACCAAAATCTATATGATTTAGAAAACTAGGAATTATCATTTTGAAGTAGTACACTATTTTATGAACTTTGAGAAAAACCCGTTTTGCCCGTAGGGGTAAGGCAAAACGGGTACCCAAAAACAAAAACCCGAATTCAAGTCATTGAAAAAAAAATCGCAAATCGTAACACTTCCTCAGTCAATTGTACACGTTTAAGTTAATCCATAAACTAAGTATCATTTTTATTTATTTATTTGGGAAAAAAACAACAGTTTTTACATATAATTCATATGGAAGAAATGGGTACATTGGAACTTAAATTGTGAAAAAAATCAATAATCATTTTCCACGGCTATATAAGTTATTAATCAAGCGTACACATTAAAATAACCCAGTAATATTAAAAATTAATTTAAAAGTTAAGAAATGTTAGTAATTCAAAAACTGCAAATAAAATATGTAAATATAATAAATAATAAGTAATAAAAATGTTTAAAAAAATTAAATATTAATAATAAATACAATATAATAGGTATATATTTTTAATATTTATTGATGCACAGTAAGTATTACACATATCATAATAACACAGCGTACTTATTTTGTTATTATTTTCGGGCTGGAAAATTTGTAGACGCTCCCGTGCACACGTATTACTTTCCCTGCACGCCGGGGTGGACTTATTTGTCTACGGGGGGAGTTTGCTAAAAATCCATGGAAATGTTTTGTCTCGCTTTTGTATTAACAATCACATATAAGTAGTACCCGTTTTGTCCATCGTAACCATCTTGCCCGACCTTCCCATACATAAATTCTGTCGATATGCGGTGACAGGGAGTTTTGATAAATAGGTTATTTTAGGTTTATTTTTTATTAGGTATTTCAAACATTATTTTTCTGTCACTGTCTTGCAGATGCCTCTGCTCTAGTGCCATAATCCAGAGAGAAAATACGGGAATACGTTTGTATGAAGAAAAGTCGAACCGCGTTTCCTATTAAGATTAAATATTATTAAGTATACTTACAAAACAGGATTTGTGTTCTCAAATAAAATCATCGACCTTTTAATACACGTAGACGCACCCGGAACCCTCTAAAATTATGACACTTAATTCATGCCCAAACGCTTAGTCCTGCCCTACGCGTATTAAGTCGTTCTTTAGCCGGGTTTTGACGTGAGCTTGATATTTAATTCGAAACCGAAATGCTAAGTTGTCGTGAAAGCGCGTAAAAACCTTTTAAATTAACGTAAAAAAGATGGTGAAACATTTTGTTGGTAAGCAGGTACCTCGGTACTTATTTATTATAGAATGCAAGAACTTAAAATAATAAATTATTTTTTAAATATTTAATTTAAGTACGTACCTAGGTGCTTGTTTATAGTTGAATTCCAAGTTTTAAATAATTTATTTTTAAATACAGAATTCTTTTTGAAAAGGTCAAACTCCGCTATTCTCACCAGCAGGGGTGCATTTCATTTAGGAATGCGATTTTTTAAAATGTATTGATTGTAAGTCAATATTATTTTAGTATTACCAATAATTCAGTAAAAATAAATAAACGGGTAGAAATTATAAGAATCCATAAAAAACGAATGCTGTTTAAAAAATATTCAAAAACATTTTTTTTATATCCAAAAAATTAACATCTTTCCATTTTTTCTATTTGCATTCTCAGCGAATGCAGCCCAGGCAAACGATGAAAAAACGTTTAGTGTCCTAACTTTTTTCAACACATTAATTTAAATGCTATAAATGTGCTCATGGCAAAGATCTACGTTTCGCTGAGACCGCACGTTAATTGGTAGAGTATTAATTCAGCCCATCGAGGACATACATACGAACATTACCTTTTATATAAAGATATAAAATAGATTACGTACCTAATTACCATCTACATAATACGATACGCATCCATACAAAGTCACGATACTGTTTTTATTACGTGAGTCTAATCAATCGATTCATGTGCATTGGTGCCACAAATGATGGCGTATTATTAAATGAGAAGTCATAACTAATTAGGTAGGTATTACCTATAATTATTTAATATATTTTTAAAATACACGTAAACATGATTTATTGTGGCTATGATATAATATGGGCTTATAATTGGATGTAATGTTAATGAGCTAAATAAAAGAAAAACACAATTTTCATTTGACCGTATTGCAAAAGTATTATTGTGGCAGATTTTCGCTAAAATCTGAACATTTAACCTAACAGTCCAGTAAGAAGTATCATTAGATCCAATCAAATATTTTTTTCTGCACAAACAGTAAAATTATTAGTCAGTTTAAATACATTTAATTATATAAATAATTAGATTATTTGTTTACAGTTCAGTAGTAGATATCAGCGCATCAGAAAATAACAAACGTTATTTTATCTATACTAGTGCAGGTAATTCGATCTCATAATATAGCGCAATACAACGGTGCATTGCGGATTACTGTGGACTGTGGACTGTGGACGTGGACCTACTGTCACTCTATATTCAAGTGTAAAGAGGTGCAATCTGTGTATGATACTACTGCTGTTACTGGTTACCGGTTACCGGTTACTGGATACATACTTGTACCTAGTAGGTACCGCCGTGTGCACTGTGCACTGTGCACTGTGCATGGTACTAGGAGGGCTAATGCTCACTGATCACGTGATCTCATTTAAATAAAGTTCTTCTTCCCCGATTACGTAATGAGTATTAACATCAAAACTATTTACCCCACTACTTGGGCAAGATTATATCAGGAGGGAAATTCGCCCACTCGACTCGCTACGTTCCGTTATTATTCAGAGCGAAATCGCAAAAACAAAATCTATTAATACGACACGAGAGAATAAAACCTTACTGATGTATTAACTCCATTTATAATCCGACAAAAGTAGATCACCCTGAAAATCTAAACGGCAAAGTGTATCCATAATCAAGTGCCTTAAGTGACGAGGTGGGTACCGCAGACTGAATCATTTATGTAGAGCATATTTCGAAATATTAATTTCCCGTTGTAGGAGATAGATTGTCCTTCAAACGAGCAAATAATTTGTAACGGTCATTCTGTGAATCGATTCGATTCATGAACTAGAACTAGTCGAATCGTCGGCACAGGTGGCCCGGAGCGAGCAGGTGGACGTGGAAGGTGCTGATAGCATTGCATTATTTTCTGCGTTTTGTCTATCGATTTTAGGATTCTGGCCGCTTGCCAAACTTCTCTACTCTCCTCACTGCCGCTACCGCACCGCCGCCGGCGCTCTGCACCCCACACCGCGACCTGCACCCTGCACCGCCACCTCGGGTAGGTTACGGTCGGTCAGAAGCGCCAACCGACGCGGCGCTTATCCACCTACGCAGCCTGCTAGCGATCCGCGTGGCCTGCATCGAGAATGTGCATTATGCGCACGTAGGTATTAGCTTCGCCTGACGATAACACCGGCGGATATCTCCGCACCGATGAATAATAATGAATCATTACGTGGATCTTGCTGTAAACTTGCGTAATACACGTTTTTATTTCATTTGCAGATTGCGCACGCGTACTTGCGCGTGTCGGGTAAGTCTCGGATCGGTCGGACCGACGAAGAAAGGAGTCGCGATGCATGCCGGATGGATTCGAATAAAATAAATCACGTAGTCGTACAAAATCCGTTTCAGTTCGCGGATTCGTCATATAAACTAAATCTAACGCCGAGTAAACATGTCGGATTTGAACCGAAGTAGTACCGACTTGTGACTCAACGGTAGATATTCAGTGCACGTAATCCTCATGCAAAGTTAATCCGGTATTTTTAACGTACCATTTATGCCTTTTAAAGACACCGAATTGAACGACCTCCGCTAAATAATTAGGCTGTATTGTTTTTTCTCGTCGCGTCGATGGTCGCCGGTACAGTCAAGATAGGCGGGTAGCGTACTCGGTACCTCAAGCTACTCGTAGCTTACTTACTCGTTATAGTTACTAGAGCAGGTAGTAAGTTTAGAATATATATCACCGTAGCTGTAGATGGAGGCACGTACTCACACCTTCCACCTTCCTCGTCTTGTGCAAAATTGCGCCCGAAGCGATTTGGACCTTCTCACTTGACTTATAAACGAAAGTAGCAGTTTTTTGCTCATGTTGACCGCAGGTACATATTGTTATTACACTTGTACCTATAAAAAATGAAAGGTAAGACTAATTTTGATATCGAGCTCTGAATGCGGTACACTTTCGAGTGTGTATTTCAAAACAATTTATTTTTCGCACGGTGTGTTAGCATAAGCAGAGATAATCACAACTTTGACAATATCTAATATCTGTATGTTTTACGGCGCTACGACTTCACTTTAGCTCGCGGCCATAAGGTGACGGGGTACCCGGGGTACCCGCATGGCCGCATGTATGTGCGGCGAAGTATTTACGATTTATATTTACCAAAGGTAGGTTTACTCTATCCGATGGACAACTAAACTACTAGTACAAGGTTGAAGAGGCTTTATTTGTTCACCTAACTGACCCTATATTTAAAAATTCATTAATTCCAAGGCAGCGTACCTTTTACATACCTCTTACATAGTATATTTTATAGAATATGAACTATGAACATACTCGTCTTATGCATTGTACATGCGCATGTTTTCAATACCTCCCGAAGGGATATAATAGCTGACTGTAGACTGACATAATTAATTAAACATTATGAATGGCCTGCATGTATTAAATTAAGGACTGTTCCACATAACAGTTTTTTAATTGGCAATTGATTTACATGATAATATATCGGAGCGGATCCCACGAGTTTTACTTTTTCGAAGAAAACATTACATGCTCTTTTTAATACTTTAGAATATTAGTACCGATATGTATTACTCAACATCTGCTGGAAAAAATCTATAATATATTACCGTTTTTTGATATTACTTAATAAATATTTTTTATTTTATTTTTATTTATTTTGGGTCACAAACAATAAACAATATATATGACATTGGTATAATAATCACAAATTGTTATTTTAGATATTATTCATAAATTATACGTGAACCCAGCATGCACAAATAAAGAAAAAAGTTTAAAAAGATATATTTTTTTAATTGGCTAGCTTAATTGAATTTTTTGATTGTTATAAAAGTTATTACAGTAAATCATTACTAACAGGTTATTACAAATTATTTTACCTAACTAACATAAGTGACTATTTGATTTTATAAATTGCGTTACAGTTTTCCGATAATTATTTAATGAATCGTTAAAAATATCAATATTAGCATTACTTTCTACATTATGGTACAATTTTTTATATTTTTATTATTATTTTAGAAAAAAAATATTCGCGTTCTTATGATTTACCCAAATATATAATTTTGAGGGCCATTTTTAACGAGTTGTAAATAACTCACTATCAGAAAATGGAATCAAGTTGGGGTAGAGTGGGATTCGAACCACGGACCTTTGGTCTGTGAGTCCGAGACACTAGCCACGGGACCACAACCCGATATTAACATACGTGATAATGCATTGAAGTGCGCCTTATTATTATTGAAGGTTGGAAAATAAAATGTTGTGTACGACCTCAACCGCCGACTGGGGACATTCAGGGGTACATTTTTTAGACAAAATGTAGAATCAACATTACAATAAATTATTTTATAAAGATATATCAAGTCTAAAATCTGTCTCCTAAATTCCATCTTATCGAGACCAAAATGTTCTAGGCGCTGATCATAACACTAAAGGGTTCTGCCAAGGTTACATTTAAATGTTAGGTTAGGAAGAATTTTTTTTGCACAGATTCAATTAAATTAATGTTGATATAAAGTACATAATTTGTATAAATTTATATCGTATCATATTTATAAATATGTACTTTATTAAACTAGTATTATTTACTTACCATTTGAATTTACATATCCATTTAGTTTTTTTATTTCGTCATACCTGTCTCATAATTTACAAAATAAACATGAGTTGCATTGATTAGTTCAAACTAACGTAAATATATTTTTTTATTGACATTAAACGCTTCAATATTAAATATAGAATTGAAAAGTGTTTTCAAATGACACTTCTCGGAAGTATTTTCCGGAAAATAATTATTCATTTTTTAATTCACACTAACACCGAAAGGTCAGGGACATTTGCAAGTAATAAAATAGGTAGTGAAAAATGATCAAAAGTCAAGAGGAAACATCATTATTAAATGCTTTATGACGTGTATAATAGTTTTATATAAATAAAATGTACGGCGTCAGTTTTCTCCGAACAAAATTTGGTAGCTTTATAAGTTGTTAGCTAAAATGCAAAAAGTAAAAAAATCCAATAAAACAGAAATAACTGAATTATCAATTTGATGTTTACTATAGTAATCTTTTCCCTTTTCGCACTTATGGTACATAGGGCACTGCACGGGTTCAAGAAATACAGCGTACCTCGATAATTTGTTACGTACAGTTTAGATATAATAAGATCAAGTTTTAGGTGCCAGACCAGTGACGAAATATTAGTTTTAATTGATTAAAATGGCTGTAATTTGAAAATAAATAACTACATTTATATAATTTTTTTCAAGTAAAATTTTTGGCAATTTTATGTCCAGTCTCTTTTTTGATTGGCAGGAATATATTGACTTTAGCAATAAGCCTGCCAAAGTGCGTATATTTTTGTACTTTAAGTTTTAAATATATAAATAAAACCACCTTTTAAATAAAAATTATCCCATTTAAATTAGTTGCAACAGAGAGGGAAAACATTTTCGAGAAGGGAATATGGGAGTCCACTTAAACCAGCCAATGACAGGTCATAAGCCCTGTAAGTGTCTAGACTCCCATATTCCCTTCTCGAAAATGTTTTCCCTCTCTGCTGCAACAAATTTAAATATGAACAACTCCAGCCAGCCAGAAAATCCAGCCAGTCTCCAAGCATTTGGACATACTCAAAACATTGTTGTTTTAACCACCTGGTAAGAGAAGAAGTATACAAAATTGGAAAATTGTTTTCAGGCGTTGCCTAGTAGGTGAATTGGTTCAGCCGGATGAATCTCACCGACATGGTAAAGGTTTCAGCTCTTTTACTTCACAAAAGTCAACAGATGGAAGAATTGAAGAAATCATAGGCAAAATGGTGAATATTACACAGTGTGTAAAGTGGCCACTTAAACCAGCTAATGACAGGTCATAAGTGCCTAGACTCCGATATTCCCTTCTCGAAAATGTTTTCCCTCTCTGTTGCAACAAATTTAAATACGAACAACTCCCTAGGGAGAGAAATCCAGCCAGTCTGCAAGGATTTGGACATACTCAAAACATTGTTGAAAAAGTATCCTATTTGAACTTTCCAGAAATTATTTAATTTTCATTTTCCATTACCCTCGTAGTTTTGATGATAAAATATTTATTTTTGATCGGTTTTAAGTTTCAGGACAGATTATGACTGACTCAAAATTACGCGCTACATTGCCATCGGTGTGAGTTCCTACAAAATTATTGAGTTTTTATCGCCATTCAGATGCTGATCCGGCTGATCAATGTTTAGAGTTATTATGCCGTGTGATGGATTTAACCGCCTTTGGCAGAAAATGAGAGAGAGCTTTAAACTTCGTCATTTTTTGTTGTTTTTTAATCATAAAATAGGCATTACCTAAGAAACGTGACATCTTTAAATGACGTTCCTCGCGACACATCGCGTCTATGGGTATTTTGGAAGAAAACGTGATTTTCTACAGCATAAGATATTATGAAACGAAAAACGAACATCATTTATTTTATCGGTAACTTTTGTTTTCATTCTTTGGTTTAACAAAATGTTTTGCACGTTCGTATAGAGCCCCATACATAAAAACTAAAAATTAAAATTACTAAGGCATGTATCCATATGCACATCGACTCTTCATATGTAAAACATGGATATAATTTTAAAATTCTATTTATGGGAGAGCGCTATTGAACGAGTTTAAAGATCTCCGTAATTTGAAGTTTGCACACGCTTTTTACGAATGAATTTTGGCTGAAATACCTTTTCTTCGTTAATAAATTTTGTAAACACGATTTTTAAGTTGAAGTATTTAAATGTGCACAGTTAATACAGATATGTGTGTGAAATAAAACCAGAACCCTGGACGAGTATTTTCGACTCGATGGCTAATCTCGGTAAAAATCCTAAGGAATCGAGTGAGGATAAGTCGGCCTCGTAGCGTCGTGGATTAATGAAGTATAACAATAATTTTGCCACCTAGACACTGTACTTAACTGATATAAGCGGTAAAAATTAGAGCATTAAATTGTACATCGAAATTTCTTGAAAATGTACCAAAAAATAATAAAAATATTTTAATGAAAACGAACTACTTTGAGCGACGTCAATGGTTCATACTCGTATGGATCAACCGATGATAAGAAGGTGTGAAAAATATCCGGTTTGTTTACTGTAAACGGACCAATCCGCAGAGCTGAAAGAGAATAAGCGGAAGAGAACCTTTGACATCACACGCGGAGTTATTTCAGAAATACTAAACTTCAAAAATCATAGCTCTGATGATACGATGTATAAAAATGGAAATTTTTTTTTTTTGCTTCGTTCTATAGTCTATTAACAAATGAAAAAAATAAAAATCCACTCAACTTCCTTATTCCCTTAACTACTTTATGTCAAAAAAAATCAACCGAAATGCCGATTACGAGGATTTGTACGTCTTTAGGACCGACAAAAACCGTCTATAATCTGTATTTTATGCAACGCCGTTATAAATACATTTGGAGCATTTATCACCTAAGTATTTATATCGTAAGTTCAGTGTTACGGGACATTGCATTAAAAAAATGTTTTCTTAGACGCGGTAAAAATTAGAGCATTTAATTGTTCGGCGAAGTTTCTCGCAAATGTCTCGTATTTTGACAGCTACGGGGTTCTATTTTTAAATGGTAGCACAGCTCCCCGACGAAAACTCGTGAAATCACGGGCGGAGTAATTTCAAAATTACAAACTTTAAAAAATCATATCGATAATAATACGATATGTAAATTATCATTTTTTTAATTTCGGCTTAGTTTGAGTCTATTAACAAACAAAAAAACCACTTAAATTTCTTATTGAAACAAAAATTTAAAATCGCTCTGGTTTTTCTAAATCTGATCTGCATGATTAAATTTCAAGATAAACATTCCTATAGTTTAGTTTCCGCTGTTGAGGTCACGTCTCAATCTGGGATCGGTAACGATTTTGATGGTTGTATCGAACTGAATATTAAAAATAATAACAATATTAAATTAGATATTTAGGAAGTCGTGGTGGAAAGTGCGTTGAACTTCAATATAACACAAAGCGCTCACCAGAAACTTGTCAACAGAGCTAAGTGGCGATAACTGGCTTCTAGATGGAGAGAGTTTCCACTCAACAGCCTTAAAAACAAAACAAAGAAAAACGAAACGTCATTATTTTTAGTTAAGAAGGTTCCATACGTCAATTGCTGTGATCACGCCATTTACCCGTAGGGGTAGGCAAAAGGGATGCAACGCCACGCATACAAACCCAAATTTGAAAAAAGGTACAATTTTTTTTTTCATCTATCTATCTACAATATATATTTTTTTTGTTTTTTTACAATAAACATAAGAGGTATAACAGAGTATTAAAAAAGTAAAGCATAATTACATAGCAATGAAATACATATAATTAGTAAAAATAGTAAACAAAAAAATCCCACAAAGGCCTGTTCGTGGGTATACAAGAACATGTTAATGAATATCTGCTCCTATAATAAATAATGGACAGTTATAATATTTTTATGTAACATAAGAAAGAGAAAATAAAATATTCTTTAAAAGATTATATGGTATTTTTTTTATAGTAATTAAACAGGGAAGTAAAAAAATATTTAAAAAAACACAAAAATATTCCTTATTATTAAAGGGCAATAAAATATATCATAGAAAAAAAGAGTTCATATCTTTAGTTTGAATCCAGGATAGTGTGTGTTTTTTAAAAGAAGGACAATTTCGAAAGTTTGGAATAAATGAAATATTATCAGTAAAAAAATAATTAAAAAATTTTGGGCCAATAAAATATGCATGCCTCTGTGCAAGCCTCGTTTTACAATGTGGTATTTCTAACACACGATTCCTTCTTTGACTTGATATATTTGAATTACTTGTAAATAAATTTTGAAATAATATTGAAACATTGAAAACAATATATTAATATATAAATAAATATAAAAATACATAATATTTATCTTCTCGCTATTATATCAAGAAACTTTGTCTCGATTGCTCAGTAGCGGAATATTAAAAAAAAAGGCGTGCATATCTATTACTTTGAATGAAATTATAATGAATATTGATGTATTCAAATAGCAACGGAAGTATGCCCGTGGCGCGTTAGAGTTACCTAAGTAACAAATAACAAAGATTTCGATTGTTATGTCCGAAATGAAATGAAACAGTCGCCGCAGCAGATTTCGTATCGAATTGGCTCTCGAGATTGTGTTGCGGCCGTTGCGGGTCGCATCAGTCGTATGTCCGAAGTCCGATGGGTCTTGGTCAGACTGTCAGATTTCTCCTTCAGACGCTCGATGGACTGTACACTGTAGTACAAATGCGATATGACAGACCCCACTTCGCTTCATATCGAATATCTCCCTACTCCTACTGCCCGCCGGCCGATGTTTCTAACTAAACATAATATATTATAAATTTAAAAGTTATTTTAAATACCTACACTAAATGGCGTGGGTTCCGGGAATGGGTGTCGTATTTCATTTAGGGCTCATAGCACATAAAGGCTGTAGTTATTTTGAACCGGGTTGCGATTTTTCTCTAGACTTTTTTCATGCCATTGAATTCTGGAAAACGCAGCAAGGCTACCAACAGACTCAAATCGTCACAGGCCGCGGTGGTTTCGGTTGGTCCATGTGATTTTGAACACTCCAAGATGTTCATAATTTGTTGATGCATCGTCCCTTTTTCAGATTAGAGCGAATGCAGAAAGAGGCGCGAGGTAAAATTCTGAATGAGGACCTGGGCTCCGATTACAATGGGAAGTAAACAATATATTTGATCTATCAATCTATCTATCTTTTGTCTTTTATATTTTATCTTCTATCTAAATATATAGACAAAAGGCAATGTTCGTATGTGTGTTCTCGATAGACTAAGTAACTACTGGAGCGATGGCCCTACGTGCGATTTTGTTATAAATGATGATTCTTACACTGGACATGTTTATGGCTCTTAAAATTTTCAATATAATCGATAGAAAAAAAGTTACAACCGTAAATATTTTATTCGTCGACCTACCAGGGCTGCATTCGACAAGAATGAACATACTAAAAAACTGGGAGGATGTTATTTTTTTGTATGTAAACAAGTTTGTATTTGAATATTTACAAACAACATTAGTTTTTTATGACTGAAACTGTACAAAATGACTACTTCAGTTTCGCATATTCACAATCAATTTTTTAGAAATAATTTAGGGAAAATGTTATATTTCTTTACAATCCAACCGCGAAAATAACAAAGAAACTTTAAAAGCTTTCATCGTACCCTTAAATGCAGTATTGTCGATTTTCGATCAATCAGGACAATTATTTTTTCTAGTTTCTATGCAGGACAGAGAAGGAATACAGTGTTAGTTCCAAATTGAGACTGTGCCAGTGCGTCCCAGATCCCACTTCGAAAGGAAAAAGAATGTAGTAATACAAACTTAATAAACAAGGACACAATGCATAATTATTCGCACCTTATTTAACGCATTATAACTTATAATATTGTAACGAACAAAGACTTTACAAAACAACAATAACGATTTTGTCGTCACTGAAATTGAAACAAAAACTCATATTACCTATCTTACTTCATAACAGATATGTAGGACATAGAATTAAGAATAGTCCAGAAGGAGCGTAGAATCATATTTGAATACATCGGACTGTGTTCAAAAATGCCCCCGCTATGCCCCACTTTCGCAGCGCGCATTCGTGATGTCGCCGCGTAATGTTGAACGATGGGAAAAAATATAATCATAACACAAATGTAAGGTAAAAAAAGCAATCTGTTAATTTCTCTAAAATTTTATTGTGCACGCGAAAATATTGATTGACACAACAGAGTAGATAAGTAAATGGTCATTTAATAAGAATAATTGAATTAATGAACTTTGAAATTGAAGTATAAAACAAATTTTATTTTACATAAAACGGATATTTTATATCATTTTAAATAATATTTGATGTTTTAAAGATAATGTCGGTCATATGTCCACCACAAAGTTGTTTAATCCGAGGTCCAATTTTCATTCGTTCTCTCATTAGGTGAGCAAAGTAGGGTAAAAAATTTTACTACTTTGGCAACACTAACGAAATGTCAATTTTGGTTTCTTCGACAATCTGACAGATGGAAAAATCATTCAATTTTTAAGTAATGTATATGCTACTTACACATTCATTTGCTAATTACACATGAAATGTGATCCCATCCTGTTTCTATAAGATCTTAGCGGTATTTCTACACGTTAAAAGGACACAACACGGCATAGTTGAATTCAAATCAGGAGTTGCGTGAGCGACGTCTACAAAGAAACTAATGGATCCAAACGTAAAATAACTCATTTATGAGTTTGATGCTCGTACTCGGTTTCTGGACTATTCTTAATTCTATGAAAAAAATATGCATGTTCAAATGAGCGCAATGTTGAATGCCACACTTCACTAAAATGATCACTTTAATAAACCAATCATTGTCGTGTCATAAGCCGTGTAGATACATTGAATTCTATATTACCTTCTCCAATAATTACTTCGTCTTTATGGAGATGTTTGTCTAGAGTTTAAGTGGTTCGATTCTTTCGTTCGGCGATGGAAACCGTGCTCTATCGCTTTTTCTAATTTCGGTTTAATCGTCACGTAAAGTGGGTCAACCGCAAGTTTTCGGCGACTAACAATGGACCACTATAATAGGCTTCTTCTCGAGGCGAGCAGTGAACATCTCTCGTCAAGTGCAGCAGTATGAAGAAGTATGAAGAAGTGGCTCGGCACTCGGAATATGGGTCCGCTGCGCTGTGCTGTGCTGTGCTGTGCCTACTCGAAACCGCTAACGAGACAAATTAATGCTTAGCTCGGGGAATATAATTTTACAGGCGATACCTTGTTATATTGTGGAAAGTAAATTGTACGTTGGGAACTTATGTTGACAAGCGATCAGACAAGAAACGAAACATAAAAGCGCTTAATTTACATACGTCTTAAAACTTTTCCGCGTCTAACTGAGATTTCATTCCGATTCCGTCATTAAGAGCTTCCCATATTATTATATTTAATCGGAACACGATTACGATTCATTATACAATTACATACATTTATATTTAAACGCTTAATTCGTAAGGTGATCGAAATGCTAATCAAAAACGTTTACACGTGTTCTTACGATGTATGTTGATTGTTTTTATACGAGTACAATTCATTAATACACCGAGAAGCCAAAAAAATTGGCTTGGTCAGTCTTGTAACTATAATCCTTAAAATGTAAGATGATTAGAATGACAGTTGTCAGAAAAACTGACGACATAACTTTGTAGTAACGTCTAAGGAGTGATTTATATTGACACACGAAAAATCATTCGTATTTGGTAAGTTAATTTATTTTTTAAATACAATTCTTGACACATAAATCAACATAAATATATAAAATCAGCTTTAAAACTTAAAAAAAAAAAAAAAAACCTTAATTATTAACGACGTTCTTACAAGGTTATATCATTTTGCAAAAACGTTAGAGATGGGACAAATTGATCAATGTAAATTGATCGAATAAAAAAAAATCGTTTGATAATGTTCACGAAAAAAGTATAAATGTCTTATTTTTGGTGAATAATTGTATTCAACACACTATAATAGGCTTGTTTTTGCGTTTTTTGATTCAATTTTCGGAAACAGAGTTTCATGTTTGCACGAAAAAACTGATAAAATCGATTTGATCGGTACATGATCAGTGATCAGTAATTTCCCATCATTATTGATTTGAGTTTGACAACTGTCATTCTAATCATCTTACGTTTTAAGGACCATAATAATATATTTGTCGTACTATATTATTTAGGAAAATAAATATTTTCAAAAATATTTTGGGTGCCATTAAATAAAAAATTTATAACATTTAACAGGAAATGCACCAAACAAGCTTTCGATTATTTTGTGCCACAAAATAATAATTTAATAATTTTGAAATAAATATTTAAAGCATTAACTTTGTGGTCAAACCTTTAAATAAAGGTTTTTAAATATTTGTATATAACCACTTACCGACTTTTCTATGTCTAATAATGGCATGTTTGTCTTAATTAGTACACGTGCTTATTAAAATGCATTTCGTGTTGGTTTTATGTTTTTGTGCAACAACTATGGTGAAGGTGTATAGTGGGTTTTGCATGTTGGTTTGCTTGCTGGTTTAATTGGTGTCCTGACGGAGAGACGGGTACGTCTCGAAACCAGCAGACGTAGAAAAGTCGGTAAGTGGTTATTTACAAATATTTAATAATTTTATTTTGTATCAGTTATTGGCGTGGATTATTAATGTATTTTATAAGACTGTTAATAAATTGACAGTAAAACTTGGGTTTTATCGCGATATATTAAAAGCTTTGACATCAAAAACACGCTGCTTCGTGTAGCCGCGGAGAATTTTATTCAGTGGCGGGTGCGGTCAATTAATATTTTTCCCAAATAATTTTCTTATTTACAAAATATTAAATAATAATAATATTTTGTGGGATGGTCACGCTTGTGTAGAATTCAAATGTTAATTATAATTTAAAAACAATAAAGCGCAAATACAAAAATAAAGGTAAACTTGTAAAATCAAATTCTGATGAAATTGTTGATTTTAATATGTGGATGTATAAAACACGTAACATCGAGTATCGGACCTTTGGAAATTGAAGGGTTCAAGAGTGGGTAAAATCAAGAGTGGACAAAATAAAGTTAACAATTATACTGCTCAGAGATGAATCATTTGAATGAAGATAATTAGATACATTGAAATCTTTGGAGTGCATTTGGATGAAAATAGCAATTTCGAAATGAATGTATTCATTTGAATGCAAATTGACCCACGAACGCTTCAAATTCGCACAGAATAAAAATTAGTAAAATTACCGAATGAACGAATTTGAACGCAAATAGAGCAATCAGCGATGGGAAAATTGCCGCAAGTTCATACCGAATACAAATAGACCAATCGGCGTGCGTATATTTCATTTGAAAGGAAATGGACCAATAGACGAATTGTTTGAACGTTACACGGAATGAGTATTAGTAAATTTTACCACTTACAAATAATAAATAGGCACGTTATTCCTATACTAGGTACATCTAAAATATGGCAGGCATAGCGTACCTTAAACAATTTGAAAAAAAAGATAGCAAATCACGATACACATGCAATCCTTCATGTGAGAAAGACACAAAGTATGTTTTTTCTTGGTTCATATTTCCTCCTGTGTTACTCGTTACGATAGATACAACACTAGCTGGCAGCTAGCAGAGTGACTAAATAAGTCCGTTTATAAATAAATAATAATAATTACTATTACACATAGTTAAATTAATGTTGAATTTTTTTTGGACTACCTTATTTCCGATCCGTGTAAAATAACCCATTTAAAACTAGGTTCCAGTGTATCTTTGCGGCGTCGTTTTACACTACAAGCTGATGTATCACCGAATGACATACAGCATAAAAACAAAAAAAAAACCATTACGACTTCACCCTTTTCTTCTGAAAAACTTTAAAAACCACATAATCCTAAATTACATAGGCGCAGAACTAAAATGCCAAACTTTTTGCTTTTAATTTGGCATAATAACAAACCGATGATTGAATTACTTGCAAATGCTGCTAGCAAGTACCCACTTATACCCTTTGATTTCGCCGAAAAGGTAGTGACCGGAAATCGTCAATAAAACTGACTTGGTACGTTACCTACCTTGTTTATTGTAGTTATTGCGAGTTCATCAGCCTAACACTTGAGTTCGGAATATCATATCATTTGATTAATATATTTGTACACAATGACCGACACAGATCACATTAGAATTAAAATATGAAGTAATGCTGTTGCTCTCAATATACCGTTTTGAATAACAAAATAAACTACTTTTTTTTTTAATGTGTAGAGAAAAATTATACAGATTTTGGTAAGGCTGGTTTAGGTTAGGTTAGATTAGACGAGGATTGATGGGTAACAATTAGGAAAGAACAGGTATTAGGTACAAACACTATACCTATACTATATATCTATCACTGTTTTATAAATTTATGTGTTTTTTAAATAATTATTGTGTTTTGAATACGTCTACTACATTTTTATTTGGTAAAATAATAAATATAAAATATTTTAATAAAAAACACGTTCATAAAAAAAGCATAGCGTCCCTTTTTTAAAAATTAATTTTTCTTTTTATAGAACTGTTGTGAAATTTCCTTTAACCAACCAAATTATTAAAACATTTTCAAACAACATTTTACTCTCATCTACGTACATTTTTTTGTTGTCTGTCTACCTACATCAAACCCTGAACAGGAAACTGCATTAGCAAATCAATGAACTTCGCTGAACTTGATAATTTTTGACTTAAAGGCAAGATGATCAGACTCACGTCGCAAGTCGAGCTACTTTAAAATGATTTTTTAAAACATCAAATTCCCTTGAATTTTAAACTTTAAAAAAAAAATTGCATTTACTTTTTTATGAAATCGTAATAAAAAGTAGTCTTTTTCATGCAAGAAAAAGGTCAGTTTATAGTTTTTTGTAGACCCCTCTCTTTCTCTTTGTGCCCTGGCAGGTATCCCCAACGTTGGCAATCACTCTGGCAAAAGTCTCTCTGTCCTGCGCTGCCCGGAAAATCTGCTCCACAGTCCTGAAACCAGTCCAGTCTCGTATATTACGCAGTCAGGACATCTGTCTGCTTATAGCCCCTCGGTGACTCTCAAAATTAAATGAAGCAAGAGGTACTTTTCTCCACGCATTATATGCCCCAGATACGAAATTTTACGAACTTGTAAACCCCAGACCCCTTAAAAAAGCATATTTTTTTTTGCTAATGGGGTATCTAATATTACCATTAATTTAATTGAGCCCTAACAATGACACGATTTACTAATGACAAGCAATAAAAGTTAACCTATTTGTGATGTTCTTCAAATTACTGTTTCAGAAGTAGGATTACACGCCTACCTGAATCTAATGCCACATTTCTACTTAATATTTATTCACACATAATTAACATAATAATTTACAAATCGCATGAAGGAAAAGCGATGAAGCTTACTCCCCGCGTATCATCAGTCAACGCCAGTGCTAACATATTCAAAGTAAAAATCCTCGCTGATATCGTATACAATCTAATATGCATTTTACAATGCAATTCGTACAAAATCATGTTTATGCTAGCCTTTGTATTCTGATTGAGACATGCATGTTCTTGAGTAACTCATATTATTTTGCATATAAATCTTGCATCTTTGTAGGCTACATGCAATTGGTAGAGTAATACCTTTCCGTAATATTATGACGATAGCCAAGAAATAACGATACAAACCGTAAAATTGTGATTGATCCAAAACGTTCCTTATGTATAAAAAAAAGTGAACTACATTCGAGTTGTAAGAAAGTATTATCGATATTTCAAAGAAACTTTAAATCGTTTTCAACGATTTATCTTAACTAGGTTCTTCATCTTTAAATATTATTTAGTTCATGAGTGTACAAACTTTATTTTTTCATACAAATAGTAGCATAAGATCTCTGGGACTTTCCAAAAATGTAGAACGATGAACGATTCAAACATTAAAGGTTTTTTTTTCGCATTTCAACTGAAGACCTTAAATGTAACTTTAAAAAAAATGTTAAATACAACATATCTTCGAGAAAAGTCGAATAATTGAGGTCGAGTTTTAAATGTGATGTTTTGAAATATTACTGGGTACTTTTGTAAAATACATATTAAAGAAATGGAGCAATCAAGGCATCACGCGTCGGGCAAAGACCTAAAAAAACTTCATTTTCCGTAATCAAACTCCATTTAAAGTATCCTAGTACCTAGTACCTACCTATCATGATTTTCGTGTCATGTCTATCAATATATTATGTGGCTATTGTTATATTTCTCACGAGCTCCAAACATTTTATTTGACTAATTAAAAAATATAACTAATTTACACCGGTGCGGTGTTCAAATAAAAAAATTCTGATGGTTTTAAAAACGTAACAAATTTTTCAATTCAAATTTCATTTTTAAAATTTAAATTTCAATGGTTACATGTAAACTCCATATCCCTTTTTTAATTCGAGACAATTTATATAAGTATAGAAAATTCGAGACGAATCATTCGGTGAACCATTTTGCATAAATATTATACTGTATTGTGAAAACTACAATCAGTTCTATGAGATTAAAAAACAAACCACCAAGTGTCTCGTATTATGCTAGTTGTTTGTTTGTTCTAACTCTGTAAATAGCTTTCCGTGTCAAAACTAGGGTGTATATATACAGAATAACCAGATACAAATTATTCCAATGTGCAATGTAGATAACATTGATTTTATATTATCAGGAGATCAGGGCCCGTCACAATGGGAAGTTAACATAGTTGTTTTCAATTTCTATAAGGAAAAATCGAATTTTCTGTACGAAAATATGTCTGTACTCGTATGTAATTTTATTTTGTTTAATCATATGTCGGGTTGTGGTCCCGTGGCTAGTGTCTCGGACTCACAGACCAAAGGTCCGTGGTTCGAATCCCACTCTACCCCAACTTGATTCCATTTTCTAATAGTGAGTTATTTAGAACTCGTTGAGAATGGCCCTCAAAATTAAATATTTGGGTAAATTATAAGAACGCAAATATTTCTTTTTTAAAAAAAAAAAAAAAAAAAATATGTTACTGACAAATATACTCTTATAGAAAGATTTTACTTTATTGACAGTTGAAGATAACTCTGTAAACATTTTATTGTAATCGGGGCCTAGGCCCTAGGGCCGCGATTACAAACATGTAGAGACGGTATAAAATAAAATCAATATTCATGTACGAAGTACGAAACATATATTTGTATTATAAAAATTTAAAGCATCTTCGTCGGTTACCTGTAATTGAACATGTTTAGGAAAACAACATTGATAATTGAGTAAACTTAGTTTTATTTTGTATATAAAATTGAAGATAAACGTTAACTTCCTATTGTAATACGGGCCCATGATACGTATTCTGATGGGAAGTTAAAATGTATCTTCAATTTTATTTACAAAGTAAAATTAATTTTCTGTATGAAAAATATATGTTTACAATTTTTTTTCTAAACATGTTCAATGACGAAGATACTTTTTTTCATACATTTACTTATTTTCATACAAATATACATACTTTTGTACATAAATATCTATATTAGTTTATACCGTCTCAGTATATACCGATGAAGATAGCCGTGCATAATCGCGGCCCAGATATATGTGTTTACGGACATACGTATAACTATTTTTACGGACACGTGACGAATTCTTTAACTTGCAAATCAAATTGATGCACGATAATTTATGTAGGTGTTTTCAATACTTTAATCCATGTACAAATGTACATCTGGTTCTCGTTTTATTAGAAAAAATAATATAAGGATTGTCGAAAGCAGTTTTGATGGTTTGAATAGTTCGCAAATGTAAACATTTATTAGTTCCGAGGTACACCATTTTCTACGAGTAGTTGCATATTGATATTGACTTGTGTCATACGCAGGTATGAAGTATGAATGATATCTTTTTGTATGCCCGCGTTCAACACTTTCTTTTTCGTTTGGTTACCTATGTATAAAAAGATGCTAATAAATTGAATGAAAATACTTCATTGCGTATTTAATTACACATCTATCTGGTTTCACCGATACAAGTATAGGTTTATAATATTCATATTACGGAGTCTTCAGTTTTGTAGATATCGGATTTCGATTCGTGACATTGATACTCCGTATCTCCGATTTTTATCGCTCTGTATTATATTATACTTTCCAAACATCGCGGCAGTTAGCTCTCGCGAGAATTCGGTACCCTTTGTAAATACTGTGATTTGTGCGCCATTATCATAGCGTGGGGCCTCAAATGTGCCGATAAATATTAGGTTCGTAATGGTCACCGAAGAAAGCTAATACGATTGAGATTGTTTGTGTAAAGTCACACGCGGTGATACGTTTAGACTTCATACGATGCGGTGGTACCGCATACTGGGAACAGAGAAACGATGATATTCGGAATGAAAGTATCGCCGATATATTATTAGCTATGTGTGCATTGTGAACGATATTGAGAAAGTTAAGTTAATGGTGAACAGGCCCTGGGGTAATGGAGAGTAGAGAGTACAGAGTACCTACTGAACACTGACTCCCCCGGGTCCCCACCCGAGAAAGGTACTCTTATTTCACTCGTAACTTCAACGAGAATTTATCGTTAAAAAGTCATCAGTCTTTACAATACCTACTCCCCTCGGGGGCTTCGGGGCGCGAGCCGACCACGGAGAGCTGAAACTCGCCATCGCCAATGTCACAGTGCACATTGCACATACGACGAGACAACATACTTTGTCTATGCCGATCTTCCCCTATAATCAGTTTCTGACGCCCGTCGTAATGTAACGTCAGAATAATAATTGCGGTTAAAACATCGAGCTTTCATCCCATCAAACGGACAGACTACATCGAGAGCAAAATATTTTGCGAGTTATAAAATTCCTTTATTTCGAAGCAACCACGAGACGAAAACAACAAAAGCCTGTAAATGACTCACGAATTTCCCATGACTTAAAAGCGCACTCATTACAAAATGTGTATAATGCCCTCCAAATTTAGACGTGATTTTATTACACCGCCACCTCCTTACTTGTACATAAAAAGGGCCGTAGCCTTCTAATCGGCCTCCAGCAACACCTCTATACGAGCTCGATCAATTATTATATTATTAACTATTTATAATAATATCAAGTTGTCGAATGCGGGAAAAGAAATCGCGTGCTGGCTTGATAGTACTGTTAGTAGTAACGCGTGTATTCCATTCCGGACTGGACTCCGTTGAGGGGGAGAAGGGGAGAGATGACATCCCGAGAATGCGGACCTACTGCGGCTACAGAATCCTTGTCTGTCCCATCTACGGACTGTGGATCCTACAGTGAGTGGGAACAGTGTAGGAACACTCGGAGTGTAATAATATTATGCACGAGCAGTCAGTAATCATTATTATTAACTTAATGTAATCACATAATCGTACTTCTTAGCGTCGCGCGTCGTGTCGAAACTATTGTGTACGAAATTAAGGATTTATTGAGATATTATTATTGAGGAGTAATAAAACGCGACTGCAATCATTGTAGGCAGATCGGGTAGCTTATATTGATTAGCATAATCATATTTATTTGCTTTATAAATTTTAATCTAAAGGATCCAGATAAATTTAGACCCCTTAAACTATTTCAAATTACTCGTCAATACAAATCAATAAACGCCAGAGATTGTTTTACTATTCTCTATAAGCACATAAGTTGTTATTCAGAAATAATGATATGTTTTGCAGTTCATCTATTTTAATTGTTCGACGCGACTCGACGATCAATCTGACTATAACAAATCGCCGCACCGAGTAGTGAAAAGTAATTTGATTCGTGAAACTATAAACTTCGAGATAATGGCCAAGTAGACCCATTTTTATCACCATAAATACAAATCTTAAGGTCTCGATAGAATTATATACCTCTCAAGTACCAACTAGAGAATGCCCTTCGGGCTGAAATTTGGAAATAATTTAGTACGTTGGATCGTTACACATCAATTTGGAGCGAAGGTTTGACAAGCGATTAATCAGATACTTCACTAAGCGTCAAGAATGCTCTAAGAGTGAAGATAATATTTACATTTTTTGGTCATTAATAAAACACGCGTCATGGTGGATTCCGGTTTGTAACAGAACTGTAGGAAAATGAGTGTGCAATAAGCGGCTTATTCAATGCACGAGGTTCAAAGTCAAGGCTGTTCCGACCGAAGGGCCTTAGCCCTTGGGAGCAGCAATTTGCGTGTTAATCCGTATTATTTACATGTGAAAGTAAAACGGATAGTTTAATCTATCGCGAGCTTAGCACGCGTTATATTTAACATAATTCGATTCGCCGTGAACGAAAAGAAAATAGTTCGCATACCGAAACTTTCATACAGAAAGAATGGAGCGAGCTTATCTGCTCGGACTTGCAACAAACTGGTTTGCATTGGAAGGCGAGTGCTGCGCATGCTTCAGTCGAGTCGGTATAGGTAGAACAAGGAACAGGTTTAGGACTTGCCAACTTTTGGCTAATCGTACACGAGTGTGAGTGAGAGTGTATGCGAGAGTGTGCGGGTCCATCTCCGTGCAGAAGCGGTGGGTAGTAGGTACTGGTACTGGGCACTACCACTACAGGTACCGGGACCTAGACTCGGCTCTAGGTGATGACTTCATGGAACTTGGTACACCGGTATACTCCAGCGGACTGCGGATAATGCCTGACTCGTGCCACCAACTATCGAGTTACTCAAAGCGGATCCTGGATTAGATGGACACTTGCGTAAATGAAACAAGTTTAGATTGCGTGACTAATCTAGATCATACATATCTCTTATGAACGACAATTATTCTAATTAACTATGACTACCAGCAGTACAATCAGAAAAATATTTTTCTGTTTTCCAAGAATCGGAGAGTTCACAAAAATACTATTTCTTCAGTCTAGAATCAGGTTGAGTTTATTTAAATAAATTAATCAAAATCTTTTCTAACCGGTTTTTCGTCCCATATCGTTTGGTTATGACCTCAGAGTAATAATTCGCTCGAGAAGCTCTTAACCTCTGTATCATAGAACAAAAGCGTTCTAAATTTTGGTTTGATTTTTAGTTTAACAACAAACGTGTATCGGACGATTTCGATTTGCGCTTGCAATTCTCGACATGAGTACCTGCGTCCGGTTGTATCGCTGAAAACTGTTGCTAGCTAGTAGTCGTGGTTGATAATCATAGAATGGGTTTTTGTTCTTATGGGCGACTCTATTAGCCACTGGCGTATTATTATCTACCATATGACGTACCAAATTACTTTAAAAAAGTTTTTAGTGCTGATAAAATATAGTTGATACGTTTCATTCATCCGATGACCCAACTGCGGGTAATGCACTATAAGAGGCTTATTATAAAAAGAAGCGGAACGATTATATGATATATTATTATCATGAATATCTGGGGAGAATATAAAATTTGGAAATATAGTACTTCAAAATATTTTATCCTAAAACTTTCCGTACAAAGTTATCGCTTGCTTTACTTAGATAAATACGATTTAAGATGACTATTTTAATAGTCTCCAGTGTCAGTTTATAAAAATTGACACATATATTATTGTATTCGGAAAACACAGAATTATATTGTATCCGGAATTTATTTGGCGACGCTGTCGTTGGGTCATCTATTGTTTGGTTTAGTTCCAATGAGAATGCGGAGAATGGAACTATATAAAATGTAAATACATTTTTATTTGTGTAATTACATGATATAAATGTGCAATAAACAAGGGAAAATGCTTTCCAGGCAGTTTTTTTTCCTGTTTAAAAGTCACTAAAGAGGCGAATTTCGACCCTTAAATTATTACAGGTAACCTATAAATTTACAACTTCGACAATTAACAACACTGTAGAAGTTAAAACTCCTATTATATTTTAATGTTCTCGATGCGATCATCATTATATTATTACGATTACAAAGTTTATTATTTTGATTGGTGACGTTATGTTTTTGCTCTATCCTAAGTTCGTTACACCCGGAATCTACATAATAATATCTATATTACTATAAGCACCTGAGAGTTTAAAAAATGGCCGCTGATGGATAAATTGTATATTTTTATCTTTAATTAATAATCGATTCACTAAAATGATGTCATTCGAAAAGAATTCCTTTGCCCGCGATTGGCAATACCATAGTTTTTTTATCGTTGTCAACGGACAAGCTTCATTCAAAAGACTAAAAAATATTGACATTGAAAGAGGAATAATGCTTCATTAGTAGCGCAGACTAATATTTTGGACGCTCTATTATAAATTTCAAGGAGATATTTTAAATTGTTTTCCTTTATATGTATATTTGCACGAGTATAAATCAATTAAAAAGGTAGTATAAATAGATGATATATTATGAAAAGGTTACTAATACCACTTTCGGACAAAAGGAATCTTGAGTATTATGCAATTAAAATCTATAACCTACTTCCACTGTCCAATAAAACAATCAGTAACAAGAAAATGTACGAAGAGGCTATAAAAAAATGGATAGTGGAGGTGGGTATAATTAAAATGGATTGTTTCATTTGCCCTAACCAATATTAAATCACCTGCCACACAAACATATAGTTTATGTTATGTTTTTGTAATTTTATTGTGCGTTTTATACTATAAATAATAAAGGTATACAGAAATTAAATATGAACATAAATACGCAGTGTAATACTGTCTTAACATTTTGTAATTTCTCTCTGTATATTTAGTCTTCTTTGTATATTCTCACATGTAAAAATAAATAAAAAGTATATTGTTAAGTGTCCTCGGCACGGGTAGCCCCAGTGAATCACATTATTACTCTTATTTATTATTGTTTATAATGTGAAAAATAAATAAAAAATACATTTGAATTATCAATTTTATTTACATATTGTTTATTTCGAAACAGATTAAATATTACTTGTGTAATTTATGTTCTTAAGGACCGTTTTCGTATTATCAGACTATTACCAGATATCACTTGAGGGTGCTGAAATCAATAATCGGTCTGTAAAACTAAATGGATTGAAGTCCATTATTTGTAAAAAAAAACTTTAAATTGCGGCCCCACGTCGAATTTTACCAGTGCTATTAGAAAAGATTAATCTCTCGTTTAATCTGCCATTATGCTGATGCGTTATGCTTTTCTTTTTCAGAGAACCATCATAACACTCTAATTAATACTTTATTACCAGCAGTAAAAGTAAAATCATTACCGTGTGTAATATATGTGTAGTCGCACTTGTAACTATTACATAATTTGCGTCAGAAGCCTCTCTCGTGAGCCACTTATTATGACTTTAAAATAAAAATAAACGTTTTCTTTAAGCAACGATGGTTATTTTATTATATATCTTAAGATCTTAAGAAGGTTACGCGATTCTTCAATTTACTTTCTCCAGTTACGAAAGGAAATAAATTGAAAAATATCAATTTTATCGTTGTGTTTTGCAAATACAATTCCATTTGCTCTGAAATGACAACAGCTGTAGATTTATAACGAATTAATGTAAAACCAATGCACCTTATCATGTTCCTACACAGCCTTCCTACTTGACAGAATTGCATTCAGTGCAATATGCGAGTTGGATATATCGCCGAAGGACTAAAATAAATCATTATTATTTGTTCTAGATAATGTCATTTTAATTCACTAACTTACTGCAATAAAGTGTCGGTTTTAAAGTTTCTAAATGATTTTAGAATTAAAAATTTAAAAAAATTCAATAAAAATATCACTGGATGATTTTTCCAAAAAGCAACAAAAATATTTAGTATTTTATTTTACATGGCGTTTATCTTCATAATCAGTTCAAAAAAAAGTTTATGAATTCGACCTATCGACAACTATATTCCACATACCTAAAAGTTTGTATAGGTATCCGAATAACCGTCATATTCTAATCAAAGTCGTGTCCAGAAACCACCTGATAAACTCTTAATGTCAATTTAATTATATTTTCTTTCGTGGCAAATTAACTTTTTTTTAATAATTGACTGTTGCAAATATAGAACCCATAGTAAAGATAATGGATTAACCCAATCATGTATTTGTTTTACATTTCAAGAGAAAAATACAAATTATTTTATAAAATTCATCGATAAAATCAAGGATTCTTCCATTGGTTTGCAATCGTTTGATCTTTAGAACATTGATTTTTTATTTTTTAAAACTGGAGCATCGCTCAGGTAAAGTAATATTAATTTGGAATTTAAAGACTTATTTAAATATATGAATTTTTTTAAAGAAAAAGATAATCGGGTTCTTACGATTTACCCAAATATTTAAATTTTGGTGGCCATTTTAACAAGATATAAATAATCCACTATTAGAAAATTAGTATGAAGTTGTGGTAGAGCGGGGTGCGAACCTCGGACCTAGACCCGCGAATCCACGATATTACACAGGACCACGAGCCGATTCAATTTGACAAATCTAAATGCAAAACATTTTAAATCAGTCCCGTGGTTAGTGTTGCGGACTCGTGGATCAGAGGCCTGAGGTTCGAGTTATTTACAACTCATTGAAAACGACCCGGAAATAAAAATATTCAGGTAAACCATAAACACCTAAATATTTCTTTTAAAAAAACAGACAATTTAAATACGAGTAAATTCATAATGAAATCGGCAATTGATTATTAGGAATTTTTAATGAGTTTAAAAATAAAACAAAATTTTATAGTAATAAAAAGATGCAATGTAATTTTGTGAGTAAGTATTTATTTTATACTATTTATAAATACACACAATTTTATTATTGCGTAATTCTAAGTTTTCATGTTCTGACTTGTTGTAAAATTCCGGGTTAAGTCGGGACTCTTGTATACTAAAACTAATGCATAGATACATTTATAAATATTATAAGACACTTTAATATTTAAAATAAATAGTAAAAATATATAAAAAATTAATACAAATCAGTAGCAAATATGAGTAGGTAAGCAATAGATACCCTAGTTGTCTGACAAAAACGACTTCACGCAAACGTCTCGCGTCGCTATGCCGTTTTCTTGAATATGCATTATTTATTCGATGGTTATTACACAAATCTAACTTAACTTGTCGCACTGTGCAGGAATGCAGACATTAATAAATTACGTAACTTCTTGGAGAAGAATGTGGGCGTTTGGCTCGCGAAATATTTCGCCATCTACCCATTACCAGTCAGTAAAGTTATTCCAGGGCAAGGCTTCGGGAATCTGGGCTTTTAACTTATATGTCGATAGTAGATATATATAGTAGGTATAAAAGGCGACGGTGCGACGTGCGACAGGAATCCGGGAATAGTGCTGCGCACAATCGACAGAATTTAATCCAACCGTAATTCGATAGTCATCAGTAAATAATAAAAGCGATTATCGAAATCGCTAAGTTATAATTCAGTTTTTAATCGACATTCGAACTTGAAACATTAATTCATCACTCTTTAAAAAGTTTTGCGCTAAAATTTAAATTAAATCATTTGTATTTTTTTAGAATAAAAATTGGTGCAATTTTTAAAAAAAGGCGTACGAGTTCTACATTTTTTTTTGTTGGTATTGACGTTTTTATGATTATTTATTTAAAATAGTTAACCACATTAACAACATTAAATATTTAAATCACTTGATAATACATAACTCTTCTTTGGAGATGTGAAAAAAAAACATTAAGTATTATTAATATTTTAAGCATTAACTTTGTGTTAAGGGTTGCATCTGAAAATGAATGTCGAGTTGGTTTTATATTTTTGTGTAACGGGATTTTGCATGTAGGTTTAATCGGTGCCCTGGCGAAGTGACGGGCACGTGTCGAAACCGGTAGACATAGAAAAGTTGGTAAGTGCTTAAATACAAATATTTAATAACACATAATAAATATAAGAGTTTATTTTACACGTTCAGGTTGATTAGAGTTCATTTTTAGCATTTTTAAGTTGGTTCTACCTGGAATAAAACATTTTTCTTTAGAATGGGAAGAAAAAATATGAGTAGAGGTTTTTGTAGGTACCTACATAGTTTTATTTATAATCGAATTAGTTTGCTGTCGGAAGAAAACAATTATTCGATTATTATGATCGAGTAAGCGTACTTCCAGCGAAAAGTTTATATTCCGATATATTTTGGTCTCCAACGAGTAACCAGTTTTTAACGACCGTACAAGGGCATAAAATTGGCCATAAATAGACTTTACTAAAGACAAAATGTTGTCTGCCTCTTTGTTTAGTAGTGGAAATATGAAACATGCATCGAGGAAGGTCCCGGATTTGTTTCCCATAAATTCTGACGTATTTTTATCCAAATAGGTGTGCTATCTATTATTTTATATTAATTTTAGAGATGAGAATAGTTTGGTAAAGAATATCCCATCGTCCAGCGGTGCTATTCTGAACCACTCTCGCGGCTCTTTTATCTCGACTTTTAAAACTTTATCTTTATTTACATTAAAAATACGCGAGAAAAAAACTTTTTCTACGGCCGCGAGAGCGTTTGGAATATCACCCCAGGGGACAACTTTTCAGTCAAATAAAAAATGTAGATAAGTAGACTAAAAAAAGTAAGATATTAGGTACTACAATTGAAAACTTTTATCCAATTTACAAAAAGGTTTTATTTACCAATGTTCTATATTCATCCGAGAATCTTCACTTCGCTCGACATTTTTACAAGGCATCAAATTCTCCGATTCTGGGTGTCAACTGCTGACAGGTCGTAGGCAACTTAGGTCTGAACTCAGGTAACGTATGCCTGGGGTGGCATTCTGGATCTTCTTCTTAGGGAGTGATAAATTTGAATATATTTTTTTTTAAGTGACGTGACTTTGCTTCACATAATGGCCACACTGAAGATTAAACGTCAAAAAATATGAACACGCGAAATCAAACATGATGATTTTCATTTAGAACATTATTACGACCTTTAAAGCATTACCCGAAACACTTAATTAAGTTGAATTGCCCAGACCGTATTAGTTTTATTTCCGTTTTTGCAACAGTGTTATACACCATTTGACGTTTAATCATTAGTGTGGCCATTATGCGAAGCATTGTTTAAATTAATCACTCTCTAGGGGGAAGAGAAGATCCAGAATACCACCCCTGATGCAGGAGGATGCACAGTATTCGTTAACTGACAGAGAGACTTGGAGACTGTCATTAAAAGCTGTGTACTCCGCAAATAGAACAAGAAGTTAGAAACAGAGTTTTTTAAATAAATACTTATGTTTTACATTTTTTAAATATTTACGTAAGTACATTTTTTTTCAAATTTTGTTTTTTTTTTACCTAAAATTAAATTTTCGAATATTTATTATTAACCCGAATTTTAAATTTTGAGAGCATTTCTTAAAACTTGTGTTGGAAAAATGGGAATCGAGTTGTGGTAGATGTTTTGCTAATATATTTTTGTATTTGTCTCCAAAAACGGTTTCATCTAGGATAAATTTTTATGTCTAAAAGTATTCAAATATATATTTTTTAATTGATGAGATAACATTTTTACAAGAGTTTTAGTTATTGACAAGATAATATTTCATTTTTGATTGATTCTGCAAGTGCATGGTTTATTTAACATACAACGAAGATAAATACTATACTTTATAGTTCGTCGTAAATTTTACTGTCTATTGTTATCATATCACTAGTACTTTACTTAATAATAATAATAATAATGTATAACCTCGTAGTAGATACTCGTGCATTTCATTTTGCTTTGTTTTTTGTGTTATCTTTCATTCGGTTTAATAGTGCATGCATTATTACTGTGACAATAAAAAAATATTAAAAATGGTACTTCATTTCATTTTTACTAAAAAAAAATTATTTTTCTTCATTATTATTAAAAACATTTATTATGCCTGTACCCTTTTATTTTATTTTTTATTAACACTTATGCATCTGACCACCCGATGACTATTAGTTCATAATTTACAAAGAACAAAAATTAATGTTTAATATTTTATATTTTATAATGTAAAATAATATTTTGTTGGTTGCGTATGATATTGTTGTTATTCTCGTATTGTCTCCATGTTTACTACATTTTTTATTTTTTTTAGTTCTTCGTCTACAATTATACCAGTGGCTAGTTTATGAATAAATTTTAAGGATTCGATTGGAAAGAGTTCAGTTACATTCAATTGTTAAGTTTGTTTAAAGAGTTTTTTAATTGATGTTAGATAAGGAAGATCATGTACTCACTTCAATAATTATATTTTGCGGCTTTATAGTCTGTTTATTTGATTTTGATTTCCTGTTCCCCACAGTACTTGCATATAACATATTTTAGTTTTTACAAAGGCATTATACAATTTTTTTTTTCGTTTTTGGAAAATCAAAATTTAAAAAAAAGACTCGATAATTCTTCACTTTGCTATTTAAATTGTTGATACGAATTTTTCATGTCAATTGTCTGTCTATTGTTAGTCCTAAGTATTTAACATTTATGTAATCATCTATTTTATGTAATTTTTTTCTAGATTCAAAATGGATAATAATACGTTTTTTTCATCAAGTGTAAGTAAGTTTGTGTTTGTCCATTTGGTCAACATAGTTAGGTCTCCGTTTATGTTATTGTGTGTTAATACGTCAGTTTGATTTTTATAGAATAGTCCAATGTCTTCGACATACATAATAATTTTTCCTTTAAAATTGTACAGTGATAAATCATTAATATATAAAATATTTAATAGTGGACCCAAAATAGATCCTTGTGGTACTCCAAAATTTACTGTTTGTATTTGAATTTTCATTTTATTTATATAGGTATATTGCTTCCGATTTATTAAGTGTGATTTTAGTTGTTTATATTCTTGAAATTCTTCTCCAATAATGTAGACAACAATATTTTGTGTTTGTCCAAAAGTCCGTAAGCAAAAACATGAAATCCTGTCTTTCCCTACAAACATTTGGACAAAATGGCAATGCAAACCGACTGGTCCAAGAAAAATAAAAATTGGAAAATGTTTTCAGGCGTTGCCTAGGAAAAAAATTCAGTCAGATGCATCTCACCCACATTGGCCACATAATAAAGGTTTTGGTTCTTTAACTTTACAAAAAAAATAAAAATAAAAGGAATTGAAGAAATACATATGTACAAACACAGGCAAAATGGTGAATGTTACACAGTGTGTAAAGTGGCCACTTAAACCAGCCAATGTCAGTTCATAAGTCCTGTAAATGCCTAGACATCCACATGTCCGTATCTAAAATGTTCTCCATCTCTGATATAATTTAGATTTGAGTAAGCTGACAAATTGGGTATATTCTAAACGGTATCGGCAATATTACATGCGTTGTAAATAGTGCCTCTATATTATAATATTGTATTACTTGCACCCTCGCATTGTTTAAGAGGCGCAATTTATACTATTGATGATATTTAATAATTACAAATTAATTAAATGTGTTGTTCATGTTTATATCATCATTTTTAATAAATTCAACAGAAAAAATATAATCTATTTAGTTGTTTGACTCACATAGTATACATATTTATACGATTCATTATGACATGAACTTAATATAATATTAATAAACGGTATTTGGATTATTTTCAATGAACATTTTGTTTGTATTTGAGATTTACATAATATACAAACACTTTTCCACTTTAATTTGTTGATAAGTTTTGAACAGCTGTGTTCATATAATTATGCATAATATTATGTTTTGATATTTGTAACCGTCTTTATTTGATATGATTTTAAATTAATTTAGACTGTATCATCCATATATTTCTTTCTTACACGGTTTTATTCGGAGTCATTAAAATTACGATTGATAGATATTTCAGCACAGACGGAGAACTGTAGAGAATATTGAAATCCACACTTTTATAAGGCTTATTATTTATCGTTGGCTGGTTTAAAATTTTCAATTTGCAGGTATATTTACCTATCTGTTTTTGGACCAGATAGTTTCAGCAAAAAAAAAAGTTTTTTTTTTTTTTTTTAACATTATTTATCTCTTTATTTAGTATTTGTCTATGAAGATTTGGACGATGTTAAAATATTGTTGAATTAAAAAGTACAGTTTTTTTAAAATATATATTTTTACCCATATGACGGATCCGAACGTTTTAATCCGGCCTGAGGAAATTTGAAGGTATGATCATAACTAAATTCGTCCATAAACTCAAAACATCGAACGTGTGTGTGATTTATTTAAGTTTTTTTTTTCATAATATCCGGATAAATAATATTATCATCGAGCTTGAGGTGGTTTTGCACGAAAATGATTCTTAATAAATTATCCCTTTTTTGAGAACTCGAAAAATCGCAATTGTAACACGAAAATAATTTCGTAAGCTTATGAAGCGTTAAATCCGAATTGAGAAGAACGAGTAATTTCAATCAAGAGCACGTCAATGTGAGTAATGTAAAATAGGATTTTACTGAACTAGAACTGCGGTTATGTATTAAGAAAATAATTTCAGTCTAGAGTGCATCAATGTCTTTTTAATTTTGGTTTGATTATTGCTTTTTTATTTGCCTATTATATCGGTTACATGTAAAGATTGTTCATTCGAATTTAAAAAATCAATTACAAAATTTATTCGAATTGTACGAAATAAAGGGCGGAGTAGTGCTCAGCAGAAAATCTTGGAAAAAGTGTGGGTTACCCCTTAGAATACCATTTTTTTAAGTGACCGGACGCCACAATAACCGAATCGCCCGTCTATGGAATATCAGAAATCAATGATTCAATCGATAATTTAACCGACATAATTTTACACGAAAAAAACGATTTTACTTTTTTGATGTATCATTGAATCCACATAAATTTTAGCTGAAAAAATACAACAATTTCAATGTAAAATTTTAGGCGCTTTCTTATAAGCGAAATAATTATTTTTAAAACTTTTATACGTATAAGCACATCAATGAAGGTTTCAGGGTTTAAAATAAACAAAATAGGTATGGATGTCTAAACGTTGGCAGCAATGATACTCAGCGAGCTATGTAAATATTACCTATCGTCTCTTTTTAGATATCAATCTATCGTAGTAAGACCCAGCTGTTTTTTGGTCGTCTTGTAATATTTTATGAATCGTGTATAGCCTTTTATGCGAACACATTCTAATACTACATACAATAGACTTTAATATTGGACGTCCGATTGTCCGGTGTCCGGTGCGCGTATTGCCAAACCGTGCTCTGTTGTGGCGGACCACTTGGTGTTTTTTGCAACGCATCATGTGCTGTGAACTATATACAAGTGGAGAAGAGTCTGTATTGGTATGTAGTGGAGATAAAATTATTGCGTTAAAAATGAAAATTAATGCAAGTATTAGCGATAGAAATAATTTATTTACGCACGCTGTGTGCAAAGAAACCATGGTTGAACTACTAAAATATATTAATTTTCAATAGACTTACTAAAACACTTTCGTAAATTAATAATAGTTAGGTTTTTTTTTTAAAGAAAATAAATATTGGCGTTCTTACAATTTACCCAAATATTTTAATTGTTGTGGCCATTTTCAACGAATTGTAAATAACTCACTTCCATTAGAAAATGGAAATCACGTTGGGGTAGAGTGGGATTCAAACCTTGGACCTCAGGCCCGTTTGTTATTTAAACAGTACTCATAATGGATTTGATAATATTGAAGTTTTATAAATTTATAATAATTTTTTATCTGCAAAAATATATTTTAATATTAACCGCTTCTACTAAATTACCTAATTTATCCGAACCCAACAAAAACTTAACTTTCCCTTACCTAACCTGTGCAGAGCAGAAAGTCATTGTGGCTGTCTGTACTCGTTTATCTTTCTCTGAAACGCTCTAAAGTAAAATGTACTTCAACACAGAGATAGTCTGTATTGATATGCAGTATGCTTTTTATTTACAGAGCAATGTTTGATCGATTGCAGAACAACCCTGTTCTGTATCAGCAGCCGTAGCTAGGGGCTGTCCAGGCGGGCGGCACTTTGTAGGCCCACAGCGTTTTCCTTTCTTTCTCTCTCTCTTCCTAAATATTATAAGTCTTGGGGGGTGCAAAATTCAATGTTGCCAGGGACGCTCATGACCCTAGTTACGACACTGTGTATCCGTGCAGTTTGGCAATACGCGCCCAGTGCCCGGTGTCCAGTGCCCCATACTGAGGCTATGAGAGAGAAAGTACAATTGGCGATGATTTAGGAAGATTGACCTTAGCATTTGCGTTCCTCATTATAGCGAACAAACCTTTTTACGAACAATAACAGTTTTAATAATCGTCTTTTCACATCCATTTTGTGCGCTGTTCACACTAATGAGTACTTTCTACGGGATTTGAAGTGCCGATTATATCTATGTAAGTAGGTAAAGACGTATGTAATGTACATATTGAATTACATAGGTAATACTCGTAGGTGCCTGAAAGTACAGCTAACATAGTAGCTACATAAAATGTATGACAAACGGCTGTTGTTATATTTTTTTTCGGAATGGGAAAGGGCATATATTATTAAGAAAGAAGAATTACAATATTTAAGCACATTTTTTTTTATGCTGAAATGTTAATTCATAAAATCCATCCTTAAAAGAACGATAAACAGTAAAATATCAAAAACCTTATATTAAAATGAATAAGAATAATTTTCAGGGAAAGCACTTAATAATGTTTTTTTCAAAGTTTAATAATACCCCTAAATATATACACATATTTTATGTAAAGTTATATATTCTTAGAACCCTAATGCACCGTATTTTTTTATTCCTGTTCTTTCCTGGATCTTCTTCCTGTCCCTTTCCAAACTCATTATCTGATTCCACATTCCTCATCATACTATATCAAATGTATTTAACATAAGTATTTTAATGAATAAGTCTACACATAAAAGGTCCATCTGCCCAATAACCGTTGCGATTTGATAATAAATATGTTCATTTATGTATAAAAAAATACAACTACCAATTTTGACCAATATTTCTTTGCGTGTTCCGTGTAGGTGTGGTGGAATGGTGGGGTAATTGAGGTGAGATGATGCAGAAATTAACCCTTTCTTACAGGAAAAGGATAGAAAGCGATATTTGAAACGAAGAAGATTCAAATCATCAGTACCGCGCTTTAATTTGATATATCGTTAAAATATACAAGTATTTATAAGATGATAGGCCCGGTGTGGTACCTCTCTATTCTCGATGCTTCCCGACAAGTTGCTCCCATTCCAGAACTTGAGTTTATTTGAGATACTCGCATCTCTCATTCGCTTTATTTCGGGAATGAGGGAAAGGAAAAAGGAACTCCGCCATACAAATGAAATCACGCTGAACAAGATACCCTGGAAATAGCTGCTTAAATTTCGAAAGAGCGGCACTTCAGTGGAGCGGGAAATTGTACATCATTACGTACAAAAGAAAATAAAATAAAAACATCGGAATTCCAGAGTATAGCCCTAATCTCTTTAAAACTGTTTCATAAATAAGTGATAATTTTGTAATATGTATTCTGTCTCTTTTTGTAGTGTGAATGTTTGTTTCCTGTAGTTTCCGTACGTTCAATTTGAGTTCAGTCGATATACATCAACAAACATCCGTAAATCTCTCATCTTTTTATTGTTATACAGCTCTTTGATTTAGAAAACACAGATTTAGGTCGTTTTTACACCACAACAAAAATCCACCCGGTCCGATAAAATAGTACAGGATGGATTGACTTTTATCGTATAACAATTAATTTTTTTAATCATTTCATTTATTGATTGGTACGTAAATGCACGAACCAGTATAACACGAGGCAGACTAATCTCCGCTTGATTTCTTTGCAAAATTTTCACCCGCGAGTAGAAACTAAAGAAATAAAACTAAAAAAGATAATATTAAATAAGTATTTATCCACCCTTATTTTACCGGGCCAGGTGGATCGGCGCGATGCATGTGAAACGGGTTAAACAATGGTAAAATTATAGCCAACATGAAAATTTTATACAATTATTTTAATATAAACTGTTTTTTTGTCGGAATAGAATCAAAATTTTGATAATTGTTGCCCCTTTACACCAATTAATGGCCAAAGTGTAGGAACAAGAGAGGTTCCCAAAAGACTGGGTGAACGGGGAGATCACCGCATTGCATAAAAAGGGTGATCCATTAAACTGCGATAACCATCGTGGCATCACGCTACTTAGTGTACCAGGAAAAGTACTTGCATACATAATACTGCAAAGAGTTCGAGGATCCATTTTGCGAGTATTAAGAGAGATCCAGGCGGGTTTCCTACCTGGTAGGTCATGTGCGGATCATATCCACAACATTCGTTGTATTCTACAGGAGAACAAAGAACTAAATAGTTCCTCGACTATGTGCTTCGTAGATTACAAAAATGCATTTGATAGTCCGCATAGACCTGCACTCTGGAAAATACTAGAAGCATATGGGATGCCTATAAAACTAATCGAACTTTTTAAAAATTTGGTAAGGAATCCAAAATAAAACATTTTTATTGGATTTAATACATTTTTTTTAATGTATGTTACGCGTTTCGTATTGTTAGGACATTATCGAACTAATTATTTGCATACACAATAAATAAACTTATTAAAGCCCTTCACTCAAGTAGCGAATGCCGAATCAGAATTAACGATGTTGTCACAGATTGGTTTGATGTCACCACCGGAGTTCGCCAAGGTTGCGTCCTTGCACCGTTCCTTTTTATAATCCTTTTGGACTTCATCGTTAGCCAGTCAATTCCACTAGATCGAGGAATATCCATCTCCCCCTCCCAAAAACTCTGGAGTATGCCGATGATGCGGTTATAATTGACAATTCAGTCAGGAGTCTTCAGGTTACTGTAGATAATCTAAATAGGTAATCCGCATGCATGGGTTAGAAATCAATATTGCAAAAAACCCATGCACTGTGTAATACTTCGTGCCTTGATGCTCAAAATCCCTTGACTCTGTCAAAGCAAATCATCGAAAGGGTCGAGAGTTTCAAATACCTGGGATTATATGTTACAGAAAATGGCAGCTTTCAAAAAGAACCGGGTGTGCGATTACGAGTAGCAGCAGTATTCAACAGTATGAAGACAGATTGGAGACCGAATATTTACTCAGTAAAAATCAAATGCCGCCTATATAACGCCTGCATAACACATATTCTCCTCTACGGATGCGAAACGTGGCACTTCACTAGGGCCCGAAACAGAAACATTCTGAGTTTTGAGTATAGATGTCTCAGAAGAATCTTGGGTGTGCGGTGGTTCGACTTTGTGAGGAATTAAGTAATAAGAGAACGGACGCAGCAAACTCCAGTGACAACTAGCGTCAAGCGGAGGCGATACGGTTGCCTAGGCTGTATATTGCGGATGCCTCCTGAGAGCCTTAACCACGCTTACCTACTTTACAAGGCATCAGGTTTTTGACGTCTTGGACGTCCACTGTTGACTGTTCGTCGGTAGTTTGTATCAGAACTTCGCGACGAGAACCTGACTTGGGAGAATGCAAATGAGTTGGCAGCCGATAGAGATGCACGGAGGTTCTTTGTGGATACCATATGCTTCAACTAGGGAGCGGACATGGAATGATGAGAATCAATAACATGCCATTGACAAAATCTTTTAAAAGCAGTCATTTTTTTAATTAAAAATCTAGTTTACTATATCGAGAAACACTGATTAATCTCTTATCTTTTCATAGTAATTAACGCTCCGGTAACACAATAACAAAACCACTTCATTAGTCTTTTTCATATTTATCATATTCTCAGGCAAAGGGCACATCAGTTGTTAATAGATTTTATAACTTATCATATTATAGAAATTATACCAGAGGTAATATAAACAAGAATCAATATTAATGTATTCATAACATTCCCATATTATTTAATGTCCCTAGACTACTCATAGTTTCTAAAGAAAGGCGAAACGTTATTTGAGTCTTGAAGATTTAATAAAAATATTTTTATCACCATTAGTGAATGATTTTAGGGATCCAAAATAAATGAAGTAAATAAACGAAGCGTAAAGATCGAAGCTTCAATCAAAATTAAACCTTTGCTGGGTACTATGAGCGATCTAGACGTTGTAAATCCTTAATCGAAATACAAAGCACAGAAAAATCTATGTTTTTATGTATTTAGTTTTTTGAATATATATTTTTTTTAAATATTAGCTTTCTTATAATTTACACAAATTATTATTTTATTTTGGTGGCCATTTTCGACGAGTTGTAAAGTTGTAAATAACTCACTATTAGAAAATGGAAATCAAGTTGGTGTTCGAACCTCGGACCTCTGATTCGTGAGTCCGCGAACCTTCCGTGCTTGAGTCAAGCTTCTTAGTAGATAACGTAAGTTTTTACGACTTCCAAATAATATTGGTAATACAGCAAAATAAAAATAAAAATACGGATACTCTAGTCTTATTTTTCCATTTAACTTACGTTTAGCAATTTATTTATATCCAAATATGGTCGCTATGTATCCCGTTGTTTGAACTAACGTCTCTCTTTTTCCAGTGCATTAGCGTTGTTTTTACATCAAGTCATACGAATATAAATATACAACTGTACTTCTACGGTTTAAGTGCTCGCATATAATATATTTTACCTGATATTGTTAAGCGACTTAATTTTGGATGACTTCCAAACTATTTTTTTTAAATACCCACAAGAATGAGGAAATCATATTTTTAAACGTAGCATCTAGCTTATTCATTCACAAATTAAATATTCAATGATAATCTCGTTATTTTTCTATGCATGTATTAAATGTAAAAATAGAAAAATAGTAATTTATTCCATAAAAATTGTGTTCGGAAATGAACTACAAGCACTTTAAAAAAATCAATGTAGGTAGGTACATATGAATTTTGTAATGCAATTATTTTTGCTCTAATTCAAACATATTATTGCTAATATCATAACGTATTTCGTTTACGTTATGCTCACAATGATTTCAATTACGACTTGAATTCAAATAATGATAATTGATCATTTAAGAGCGTTATTTTACGTAACTGCAACTTAGCGTCAAATCACTGTGTTGAATCGACTAGGGAGTCATATGATTTATTATTTCTGTCCACGGAGATTAATTTCTGTACCCAGAAATAAAATTGTGCACGTTACGTAAGATACAAGAACATCTTATGGCGGTGAAAAAATGTATCCGGAAGTCATTCAACCGGTACACGAATTAACCTTCCGCTTCTTTACGCCAGTGGAACATACAACCGTTAAAGACACGTCTACTCGTCTACTGTTGGATTCATGGTCACAAGTGCCGTGTACATTATTGTCAACTTGCTGTCGACATTACTACCTGCTACCTGTACAGCGCGTATTACCAGCGCGAATACTGCGCGGTTCTCCTCTTAACATAACAGTTGGAGTTGAAGTTGCTAACTGCAGATACTTTTCAAAAGATAAAACCACCTTCTTCTTCTTCTTCGTCAGCCTTGTTCTCCCCACTGCTGGGTAAAGGCCTCTTCCAAACGTCTCCATTCCTTCTTATCAACCGCTTTTATCATCCATGTTTTACCGGCTATCGAGGCATGTTTTTTGTGGCCTTCCATCATTTCTTTTGTTTGCCCATGGTCTCCATTTTATTGTTCTGGGTGTAACCTGCCATCATTTTGCCTCGCTAAGTGTCCTGTCCACTGCTATATTAATTGGGATAAAACTACGATCGTCGGCAATGGCGAAGTTCTCCTCTGCATCTATGAATTATCGCGAAAGCATATCCAAAGTAAGAATGAGAAAGTTTTGAGTTTTGATAAAATGGTTTTAGAATTTTTCTTATTCGTAATTCCCGCTGAAATTTGGTCAGTTCACTGCGTGGAGACGCGTTCGCAACTTCCAATTAAACTTAGAGGTAGGTTTCATAGCTTACAAAAACTGAAGATAAAATAATATGATAATGTTCATTTAATATTACTTGTCACGCGTTTCTCAAACTTCACACTAGGTATTTGACGTGTTATGAAATTTGATTGACAAACGTTATAGTACAAATGTCAATAATAATGTTGCATTTCTGGCCGGAATATCATTTTCAAACTAGTTAATTAACGGGAAAATTTTTAGAAATGTTTTTATGGGAACCTAGTCATCATTACCAAGAGCGCATTTGCAGGAAGCACTAAACTTCTTCGTTCTCGTCCGCTTTTCCCTTTTAAGAGATTTTTAGGTACACAATTTACATCTTAAAATAATAATAGTTCTGTTAAAACAATTTAGTTTTCCTGTAAAGATAAATCTTATTACTGAAGTTATTATATATTGGGTTCCTCGATTTTCTGAAAATTGAGACGGTTAGTTTAACAACAAAATATAATACATTATCACCTTCGCTATCATATTTTCGGATTACAAAAAGAAAGTGGATTTTTAGATGGCATGGAAATTTTGGGTTTAGTTTTTGATAAAACAAATGACACCTTGTAAACTCTTATCGACTTTAATTACAAACTTTTACAAAGCATTCACATTTCACACGCCGAGAATTATACGTAATGTCTCATTATTACAGATTATGGAGCGGCGGACTACACCATTTATCAAGAGCG
The DNA here is from genome assembly GCF_059751315.1 of Micrasema longulum. NCBI lineage: Eukaryota > Metazoa > Arthropoda > Insecta > Trichoptera > Brachycentridae > Micrasema > Micrasema longulum. The sequence goes on along the minus strand of NW_028277938.1, from coordinate 105,854 downwards.
AAAGTACTAAAAATGTTTGCTTTTTGAACACCAAAACAATGCATAAACATGATTTTTTCTCTTGATAAAAAAATCACTCGTTAATTACATAATTGAAACGAATAATTACCATACTTTCACCTGCTATCTAAAAAAACGATTTATAATATTTTGCGGGTACATTCCTGTAATTACTTATCTTACGAATAATTAAATTATATGGACGTGGGCGGGTTGCGTTTAAAATTCAGGTAAACAGAACACTCATCAATGTCATATGTTAAACTGTTTTATTGCTACATTAGAGCAAACAAAAAGATAATGGAATTTGCATAACCAAATAAGGGAGCGTATTACCTCACATAACGACCTCTAAATTGAATATGCATATTTCAAACGGTTGCACTAAATTACAATGCAAAATGGCGGCCACATATTTAAGAATCTTCGAAGGAAGTTGACATGGTTCGAACCAAATTTGATAGTGCAATTGGTGATGAAGATCTGTCTGTTAAGTCATTAATGAAGTCAGCACCGGAAGCGCTTCAGGTGTGAGATGAAAATGTAAGTTTGACTCAAACTTAGAGAGGCATGCTGACAAGACTAGAATAAGTAATAGCAATGGAGCTAGAATACAATTATAATACTTCGTAACATTGTTAAGTTTGTGTAAAATGGCTCATTCATTATTCGGTTTTTTTGCCGTTGACCATTTCCGGTTTTTTCAATCCGTTTTTCTTTTCTTTCGTTGGGAAATAATTGTTTATTTTCAGTTTGATTCTATTACCGCAGCAATGAAACAGATATTTAAATAATCATTTATCCAAATACTTAATTGACTGCATTTAGTAAAAATAAAAATAATAAATTACGGATTATTTCGTTGCAAATAAATTGACAAGAATTTTAATACTCAAACTTAAAACAAAATATGTGTTATGTGTTGCAATTCACGAGAGAGATGGAGAACATTTCTTTGCTGGCAATTTGGAAGTCAAGGTATTTACATGGCATATGACCGGGCATTTAAGTTTGAGTCTGTAAATCCAAATATCTTCAAACATTTCTGTTGATTTTTATGAAGAAAAAAAGTTAAAACTTTTATCGATCCGCATTATTTTTCAAACAAGACAATACTTGAGAAAATACATACTTTTTAATGTTTTTTAAATATGTAAAACTTCTTGGACCAGTTAGTTTAATCGATAATTTCTTGATAATTCGGCAGGATTTCACCTAGATCAATAAAGGTTTCCGCCCCTTACTTCATTAAAATCAACAGATGATCAAGTATATTCAAAAAGGGACATACACAAAACACAAATTTAAACATAGAGACTAAAATTTTGTTAATTAAAAAATTATAACTTGGGTAAATCAGCCTTGGCATCTGATCCTTTCTAGAGCACCCGTAATTGAATAAACTTTCCTTAACACGTAATTATGATTATCACGGACCAAGCTTTATTGCCAAATAAAGTTCACTTGCAAAATAATGGGCAAAATGAATACATGGCGTCATTGTCCGCTCCCATCTGCACACTTTGTGCGCCATTTTGTTTACACATTTGACCTTTTAAATTAACCTGTTTCAACAAACCACCATTGAAATTTAATGAGCAAGAAAATGATCTTTTAAATGTAGGTTACAAATACAATATATATTTTTGTTTTGACATTATTAATCAGGTACCTGACACTGAATTGTGTCCGCCTCTCGGTCAAACCGCCAGCGTATTCGCTTACAGTGCAAGAGGTCTCGGGTTCGATTCCTGGGAGGGTCGGTATATCATTGTTAATTGTTAAAAGGTGATTTCACACTAACATGATTCATTGCCATAGCAGAAGAGTTAAACTTAATTGATATCGGGATTTACGAAACCGAAATAAAAAAAATATATATTTGTAAATGAGCGAAGCCGATAGAAAGACTTTCGGTCTTTAAAACCGTTTTTGGTAGTTGAAACGTAGGACCAATCCCCTTACCTTCCTGTAACACGCGACCGAGATTCTCTGCATTTACTTAACTAAGCAGTGCCCTGTTAATAAGGTTGAAAAATCATTCGATAGAAAATCCTGGAGGTAAAATAAAAAACTACTAATATAAAATACGAGCCAGCCGATCAGTTTCAAAACGAATAGATATTTCAGAATTTAATTCGACTTCAAAATTCACTTATTTCTCTTTCGTATTTTATTATTATTATTTTATTTTTTTTGTTGCTTTTTTACAATATGCATAAGAGGTAAAACAGAGTAAACAAAAAATGAAGGATAATTACATAGCAATGAAATACATATTAACAGTATTATAACTTTACTTTCGTATAACAGGCTTTTAAGAAAAAAAGTGGCCATCAGAACGATAAAAAAAAATATAAATCGTAATTAAAGCAATAATTGCTTGGTGGAACAAAATTTTCGTCACTTTTAATGAGTAGATATGTGTACTGTGAGGTACTTGAGCACTCAATACATACCGTTATACCTACCTCAATAATTAATTTCTAATAAATAAAGAGAACAAATATATATATCATTGTCGGTAGTGTATCTTCGTAATCTTCCTCTTTTTCTTATCTTCCTTCTCCCCGGTGGAGGTTGGAAATCGAGGCAGCAATTGTTACTTTGTTGGCAGCTGCACTGAACAAGGACTGAGTGCTGCAATCGAACCAGTCACGCAAGTTCTTTAGCCGAGAGATGAGCTTTCTACCTGTACTGCGTCTCCATTTGATCCCTACCTGTAGACTGTCCTGTCAAATGTTATATTTTTCGCCTCTCATCACATGCCCAAAGTGCTTAAGTTTTATTTTCTTAATGGTTTTCAGTACCTCTTTTTCTTTTTTTATCCGTCGGAGAACGTCATCGTTTCGGACTCTCTACGCCCAGGATATTTTAATTATCCTCCTGTAGCACCATATTTCATAGGTTTCTATATTTTTTGCTTAGGTGAGCATCCACATTTACACGCCGTAAAAAAAGTACTGAGAAGACGTAACATCGTACAATTCTGAGGTCTAAATTGAGATTTCTACTACAAAGGAGGTCGAGCATCCTGAAAAAGCCGACTCGCGCCATATCTAATCTGACTTTGATCTCTTGTAAGTGATCCCATTTATCATTCAGCCAACATCATAAATATTTGTATTGGTGGACTTGCTCAATAACCAGCGTATCAATTTTTAAAGCCAATGGGAATGCTTGTGGTTTTTAAAAATTCATTTCTAGCCCATTATTTCAACTAGCCGTGTGTACTTCGTCCAATTATACCTGCAGGCTTTCCATACTATCTGCAAGAAGGATAGTATCATCCGTGTATCGGATATTATTTATAATTTGTTCATTTATGCAAATGCCTTCGGTAACTGACTTCGTTCGGCCTGACTATAAAGTGTATCTCTAAAAATATCTTCCGAGTACACAATAAAAGGGAGAGGAGACAGACTGCACCCTTGCCGGACTCCACGACATATCCGATGTCAATTCATCGTCTACTTTCACTGCAGCTTTTTGATGCAGTAAAGGCTACCAATCATTCTCATATCTCTAGAATCCAGGTTGTTTTTTTTTTTTTTTTAATATTAGTTCTTCGTAATCACTCGGGAGAATTAATCATCAAAAAACCGTCGTGGTGAAGGTATAGCGTCCTTCCAATTATGATCACGGCCCAGGTGTGAATAATGGTTTGATGATGATAATGATACATTAAATCTTTATACGTAAATATTACATATATTCAGTAAATGCGTAATGGATGTGCAGTAAAGTGAGCACACACAGTACCTGTTCTTTAATGTTTATTTCCGGACACGTGCTAAGTACTCACGTCCTGTGACGAAGGAAAGATGCGCAATAATAAATAATAGGGAAGTATTATTATGATCGCAAATAATGTTTTGAAATACGGGGATTAAAAAACACTATAAATCACGTTTTCGATTCTACCGATGGCTTCTCTCAAGTAAACATTCTGAAAAGGGTAATCGAGCGGAGATGAGTCTGTCTCATGGTGCAGTGGTTGAAGCTTTCGCCTACCACGCTTGAGGTCCCAGGTTCGATCCCTGGCAGTGTGGACGTAAAATATTGGTTTGAAACATGATTCTACACTGCAATATTTCAATGTTCCCGAACTGGCACCTGAAACATAAAACTGTATCACCTTACCTTCCATGCAATAAAAATGATCTAGATACTATGCAACTACCAATACAGTTCTCTATGCACCACTAGGTGCAGATAAATGTCATTTTTGTAAATGTTCTGTGTTGGACAATTTCGCCTTTTGGACTGTTGCTACGTAAAAAATAATATTTTAAACCAATCACCTATCTAATCATAACCTCCACACAAAACAACAATAAAAAATTAAACTGGTGTCTTTAAAAAACTTTAAATTAGATGTCTTGTAATTAACATTTCCCCTTTATAACAATATTGCATTATTAAGTACATACATTAAAAAATTTTAATCTACGAAAACGATCAGGGAAGATCGCGCGAGTTCAAATAAATGAATTAGACAATATTTGAGAAGTTGAAAGAAATATAAATTATACGCCAAGGCAAACTATCAAGTCAGCCATATCAAATGAAAAGTTTATCTAACGTTGGACCTGTAATTAAAGCATTATAAAGACAATAAAAATTGGAAAGTGCGTGGGAACTAAAAACAAATAATCACTCAGCGTCATTTAATTAATATATTTGAAAACGAAAATTAATTAATTTAATAGATTACTCACACAAGAGAAAAGCGTGACATTGATTATTTCAGACAGAAGATTTCAATTTCAGCTCCTTTGAAGGCTAAATAATGCACGGTTCGCAATAAAAACGAAGGTATTATTTTATAATTTAGAAAAACAAAATACATTTTAACTATTATTAATATTTAAAACATTAACTTTGTGGTCAAACATTTTACTAAATATTTGTATATAACCACTTACCGACTTTTCTATGTCTACCGGTTTCGAGACGTACCCGTCTCTTGGTACATTAGGAAAGGTTTAAAAAATAAAATTCCTTTGATCAAAAATCAAACAACCTTTCAATATAGTTCATTATACCATGTTTCACTGTAATGGTCACCCTATACCTATTAAACTCACGCCCCTCACTTCATCCCCTCCTTCTTTTTCAACTATATCTCCCACAACATAAAATATTTTCATAACCTAATCAGTGCATGTAAGGGTTGCTTATCAAAATGCATGTCGTGTTGGTTTTATATTTTTGTGCAACAACTTTGGTGAAGGTGTATAGTGGGTTTTGCTATTGGTGTAATTGGTGTCCTGACGGAGAGACGGGTACGTCTCAGAACTGCTAAACATGCAAAAGTCGGTAAGTAGTTATAATACAAATATTTAATAACATTTAGTACATTTTAACGAGTGAAGACCCCAAGGCAAGAAGCTGTTAACTCACATTTCAGTCATTTCCAGTTATTTAGACCTTTGCGTTTTGCTTTTAAAAAACATGTTTTATCGTGAATTCCAAAAATATTATTTATTAATAATGTAGTAAACATTACAAATGTAAAAAACAGTATTTACTGTCAAAAATATTAAAATAAATTTCATTTCATGACATTTTACTTTATGTTTTTTACTTAATTATTTCATGTTCCAAGCGAAACGAAATAGCTAGTGGGATTAATTTGTTATTTTCTGGAATAAAAATAAAATGTGTTTATTCATACTATTTCAACAGGTTTTTCATGAAAACTTTAAACAATTCTTCAAATGCTAACCGCCAAAGTGACGGCGGTGCCAGAGTAAAATATGTTCACTATAGAGATATCATTCAATTTAAGGGCGGGACAATGACATGTTATTTATGAAATTAACATGTTCTTCCCGCTAGTAACTGGTTTGATTTTTTTTTAAATAAGCGAGATAGCATGTTCATTATTATAATTTGAACACGTTTTTCTCATTTTCAACTTCAGAATTCGGTTTCATTGGAAAAGGTATAAATGTTAGTTACCAACTTTTCTGCTTTAAGGTCTTCTATTATCTATAAGCATTTTACTCGTATTTTGAGGTATCATTTACCGTGTGTGTTGGATTTGTTCCGACTACCATTACAGGAGCCATCTTCAGGGTAAACTGAGTGTTTTTGTAGACAAAAGTGTGTGTTTAAGTACGTGTAATTTGATTGACGAACACAAAAGAGCGTGTAAACTTGGGCATCCTGACAAATCTGCAATAGCGGAACACTTTATAGACACCGGACATTTTATCGCATTTGAACCGAAAATTTTGCAGAAACCCAGTAATTACAGTGCACGAATAATTAAAGAGGCAATTGAAATACACAGACATCCAAATAACATAAACAAAGACAACGGGATTAAATTAAACTCAACATGGTTCCCAGCACTACATACTATAAAAATGAATACAAATGTGCCTGCCGACTGCGACATGGTACAAATTACTAGTACTTTTTCTACAAAAACACTCGGTTTACCCTGAAGATGGCTCCTGCAATGGTCGTTGGAACAAATCCAACACACGGTATCACCCAAAAAAGAAACATTTTGATTATTATTTGTCTTCTGTAACTGTTTCAAAACACACAGAAACAGTTTCAAAACATTTTTTTTTATTTCGAAGGGGTTACAATTTAACCATTTCCGTTTTTAAATCCCCGATGGAGTTTGTTTAGCACGAAAACGATGAAGCCACAAGCATGATGTCAGAATTATCTCGTGATAGCTTCATCGCGAACGCGATGCGCAAGAATAAGAAAAAACGATGACACTAACTTGTGTTTTAAAATATGTTCAGTTTTTAATATTTTTTTTTTTTAAGTTTATCATACATTGGCACATAACATTAAACTTCGTATTATATATACAGTAGAACTCCGTTCATACGAGCTTCGGTCATCCGGATTGCCAAATAAAGGAGATGTTTTTTTTTTTTTGAAAAAATAAATATTTGCTTTCTTATGGTTTACCCAAATATTTAATTTTGAGGGCCATTTTCAATGAGTTGTAAATAACTCACTATTAGAAAATGGAATCAAGTTGGAGTAGAGAGGGATTCGATCCACGAACCTTTGGTCCGTGAGTCCGAGACACTAGCTACGGGACCACAACCCGATATTATGTTATAATAACAAATAAAAAAATTATTCGCCAAAGCAGTTAACTTTGATAGACATGTTTAAGTAAGTTTTCAATGTGATTTCAATTCGCTCTATTATTTCAAAATCAATAAAAAGGTGATCTTAGATTAATTTTTGCGTTTTCTTTCAATATATTGCCTTAGTTTAATTGTTAATCCAACTATCCAGATAACGACTGGAACTCATTAATTCGGATAGTTGGAGTTTACCTGTACATTTTATTACGGGTAGCACTAACCATCCTCATTAGGTTTTGTATTTGTTTGTTTTTAAGTACATGCAAAATGCGTTTTTGATTGCAAATATCTCAATAAAAATTGTATACAACGTTTTCATATAGTATCGGTGATAAAAATGATGTAGTTTGAGAGAAACTAGAACTGACCCGGCTGTGTTTGTCCTACAGAGAGACTTGGTTACGTGTCTCTGTGATGGTGACCTAGGTTGACGTGTACAGTGTACATACACCGCAAAAAGAAACACCATTAATTTAATTGTACAGCTCACGAAATGCGAACGCTTAACCTTTTAAATGAAGTAATTTAATAACCACGGGGTCATATTACATCGGAAATTCGCTAACTTTTTGTAGAGTAGACTGTAGACTAGGGTTGCCATCCGTCCGGATATATCGGGACCGTCACCGTTATTGTGCCCTCTGTCCCAACGTCCCGATGAAATCTATAATGTCCCGATTTAAGCTTATACAATGCAACGCTGTTAATCAACAAAAATCTTCCACGGCCGCACTGACTATGAATGTGAAAATTATGTAATAATCCGTAAGGGTTAATAAATAAATTTTCAAATAAAAAAAAAAAAAAAGAAAAGGTGACAAATGATTTTGGCAATTGATGTTTCTAAAGAACTTCATAGTAGCTGATCTTGTCTCGATAGAGTGGAAGTCGATAGGTTCTGTGAAGAAAAAATGTTTTTTTCTTGACAATTTTTGAAATTGAGTGAGTATTTAATTTCCATTTCTGCTCATAAAACCATAGGTGGAAAAAGTAACATCTTCGATGTTGGCCCAGTAAAATGAAACTATAAAAAATGTCGTCTGCTGCCAGGGACTGTAGAATCAATATTGCAGTATTACGTTAATATTAAGTCATAGAAAAAGTATGGCCGGTGGTACTTCTTTCGCAAGAAGCACACATAAAATGTAGGAAAAACATTTCTATTATATTTCTGAAAAAACATTATAAAATTGCAGAACGTCCCGACGAGACCCTAGCGAAATATGGGAACCCTACTGTAGACCCACTTGTCGAATTACATTTTTAATTTTCTAATAGATTTTTTCTCAGTTAACACTGCGCCGATTACTTTACCGGATTTTTTGTGGAGACAATATAGCAATAAAAAAAATGTTAGCTCATAATATGGTATGCATTATATAAACGAATGATTATTAGTTAATGTCGTGAGTTGGAAATATTTAAGGATTAAAATAAGAATTGTCACAGGATTGCCCAACCTTTACTACAGTGGTGATGCTGTGATCTTTCATGCATCGTACACTGTTTGGGATGAAGAACGTCATGTTCAACATTTGAGGACGACTTGCACTGTGTGGGTACTCACGTACGATGTTTCCAGAAAAGTAAGTCCAGAATCTAAAGTTAGGTATTATACTCGTATTATGGTCAGCGGTGGTATTTCGGACCGCTCTCGCGGCCGTAGAAAACATTTTCATCTCGTATATTTACGTGCAAAATATGCGAGACAAGTGTTTTCTACGGCCGCGATAGCGTTTGGAATATCAGAAAAATTCTGTTTTTTACTAAACATGTACAATTTTTATTCAAAGCTTTTTGAAAACTCACTAAAATTAAGGATCTTTTTTCGAAATACGATATACCCTTTGGATTTAAAAATAATATATTTAAAGCCAGTTCGAGAACTCACCAAAACACGCTAAAACCCGGCTTAAAAGATTATCAAAGTCTTGTAGTCTTATTTTTCAAGACACGATATTTTATCTCTTATTTCAATCGTTTTTTATTGGATGCTATTAAAATAAAAAATAAAATAATAAACTGTATATAATTCATAAATAACATTACCTTCAGGCATAGTTGCAAGGTGTATTTTTTTAAAACAAAGATTGTTCGCGTGATTTGATGCAAATCACAAAAAAAATCCTCTCATAAAAATTATAGAAAATGTCAAGTTTTAAATAAACGGTCCTCAAACAGTAAATATTCTGATTTAGTGATATTTTCATGTTTTCGCGTAAAAAAAACATCCGCAAAAGACCCAGCTTTATTAGGTAAACACAAAAAATGTTAGGTTTTTTTATTTATTTATATCAGAAGAGAAATGCAGGTTTACAGAAATATATATCGCATTACATAAAATCAGAAGGCAATTACTGTTATCGAAATGATAATACCAAAAAATACAAAATATTAACACGAAAACAAAATAGCGGCAACATTGATACGGAAATAAAGGCTTTAGCATCAAACACCACCGACACCAACTAAGTAAGTAATTTACCGAACAAATGAATGTAGATAAGGACTAGATGTAAATGGGGTTTCACTATTTTAATATTGTGGACAACAATGTTTTATCCTCCCTGACATGGACTTCCAGTGAGTGGAAATCGACCCGTGGCTTTCCATATAGAGCCCACGAGGAATCATTGTACGAGGTCGACATGCATTATCTTTTCGCAAAATTATTTAACGGTTAGAAATTCCCAACGGATTTCGTATTCTCGAATGTTCAGAATGTCTCCATTCTTTCGTGAATATTACGCAAGCCTAACATGGTCCCATCGGCTGGAGTATCCGTTACATAAAAAGACAACTCCGATTAAAAATACCTCTTAGGTAATATTTAATTAGCTGTTGTTTAATTGTACGAAAATAATTGCGCATAGGGAAACGCTTTTTCACACGATAGGTACGAGTAGAAATGGTCACATAGAATATTTAAATTTATTGAATAGGATTAATTCCGTTTCCGGCTAAGACGTAACTAATTAACGCCATGTTATGATGGTAGTTGGTTTTTCTTTTGCATCATACATTGTTTCCATATTTTTATCGCTTTGTTTACTAAATTTATTAAAGCTGAGTGATAGGAGAAAACTGTTTGATCTGATTAATTTATTCAAAATGTTAAATTATATTTTTGACTGTCCCTTGTTGCTGCAAATGATAAATCTTTATGCTCCAACCAGAAACACGAGAAACCGTCAACTATTTTAATGTAATAACAGCCGGACAGTATCTAGATTTCCTATACATCGAATGCAAAACCTCGGCAATGAAATTGCAGAAAAAAATAGAATAAATCTAATCAGTTTGAGACTCCCGAAAGATTATTTACAATCATACATACTACTCAAATCCATATTGGTTCAACATGCTTATTCAGTTGTGCATAGGAAATAGGTACTACTGACATTACAACAGAAACCAATGAACCAAAAATGCAATCTGTTTATAAATATGTAAAATTCAATTTATTTGTAATCATTTTTACAACATACCTAATGTGTACATCAAAATAAGATAATACGTACGTAAGACTTATATACTCAAATGGTATATTTTATGACTTTTTAACTGTGTTATACAATTTGTACAAATTAGCTACGGCCGTTAATAAATATATATGCATAAAAAATAAACAATAATTAAAATCACGACATCGGCATCGCGTATAAGTGTATAAGGATACCTCTATTTCTTTTTGTACTTCCGTAGTGGTTAAGGCGCTTGACTCACGAATAGAGGATACTGGGTTCGATTCCCGGTGAGATAACTAAAATTAAATGTGATTTTTCTAAATTTCTCATTTCTTTTTTTCTATTAAAAATTCTGTGGGGTAATTCACCCCTACAATCGGGTCTCCTGGCCTGTTGTGGTAGAAAACAAAAAAATATAAAAATAGTAATAATATGCGTAATAATATCCGCACTAGCAGGTAAAAATCGGCTATCGCCAACTGTTATATTCTAGAAAACTCGAGAATTTTTGGGCCTCATTTATCGGCCCTACGGGCTTCAGTTTTCGGTTCTTCGTGCCTAATCTCGGTCTCCTAAAAGTATCGAGTCTTTGATTACTTTTTTTCGTTGTTCTGAGTAATCTAAATTTAATAAAGAATAATCTTTCACTCAAAATAACGATACAAAAACCAAACAAAATTTACAGAATTATTTCATATCTACGTAATATTATACTTCATAAGTTAGCAAACAATTCAAATTAATAATAAAAGAATGAGTAATTAAAAAAACAGTCGGCTGTGGCCAACTGTTACATGCTGGTACATTCGGCCCTCCAGGCCTTAATGAATCTGTCCTATTGGCCTTATTAAATCGGCCTTAGAGGCCTCAGTATTGCCTTATACCTGATAGTTCGGTTAGTAAGCGATGAAAATTTAATAGCGAATAATCTGTAATTGAAAATAATAACAGCTGTCGTCAAAAGTTACATGCTTTTAAATTCGGCTCTTCAGGGGTGGTATTCTGAATCTTTTCTATCCCTTAGAGAGTGATTAATTTGGGGATTTTTTATTTTTTGCGTGCGTTTACACTTTCCTTCATATCTTGCCACACTGATAATTAAACGTCTAATAAATATGAACACATATAATCAATCATGATGATTTTCATTTAGAACATTATTGCGACCTTAAGCGTTACCTAAAACACTTGATTAGGTTGAATTGACCAAACCGAATTCATTTTTTTAACAGTTTTTACATCATTTGACTTTAATCATCAGTGTGGCCATTACATAAAGCAAAGTGTCGTCGCATTAAATAAAAAAAATCTCCTAATTTATCCCTCTATAGGGATAGAGAAATTCAGAATACCAAAATAAATTGAGGTTAATATTAATACAAATATAGAGAGATAATTATTATTCCGTTCGAATATGACTTTTTAAAAGACATTTTATGACCCTGATTCAGCATTGATACCACAATAATAAGGCTTAAATTCATCGGAGATTTAGGATGGTATATTTAGGACTATTTGAAGTGGTATACGGAGAGTGTTTTCAGAGTGTCAATTTTATTTTTGTAAATTTTACCACGTTTATAAGTAAAGCCCTGTATATTTTTAAAACCCCGCTTTGTCCCATAATGAATTATCAGATTTCTAAGGAGAGCGATATTATATTGTATAAATAAATCATAATTCAAAATGCTTTTCACTTTTTGACTTAAAACAATTTATTAATATGATCGTTTGGGACCACAACCTGTCCGTCATAAGGGCTTTTCGCTTTTCTTTGGATTATTTGACACCCACTCTCACTCTAAAATTTATGAGGCTGTTTAAACACGATTAGAGTGTAGGCGTATTGAACATGAAAAAGTAATGATATAGGTAGATTTAACAGTGTGTGTTGACAACTGCTACCGATATGCAATTAAATATGCGTTTTATATTGTTAGATATTACAAATCACAATCAATATCCACGTACACAATGTAAAAATGACTGTAAACAAATATTTTCGGTTATTAGCAATAAAAAAGTCAATTTTCATGAATAGATACAATACATCCACATTTATAATTTATTTATTAATATGTAAATTTTTTTTGATAATTTATATAGCGCTGTTTTTGTGAAAATCACCTCAAGGGTGAGGATGAGGGATGAAATAACTGTATTTTGATTGCCGGGTGAACTCTATCGCTTTCTTACATATAAGTTCGGAACACGACACACCAAACAATTCAAAATGCCAGATCAAATGGGAATTTTTGTCATTTTCTGAAAACAATAAGAATTTTCAAAAAATATTTGTACATCGGGTACATGGAAAAAGGCTGTTCATTTTTTTTCATTTTAACGTTAAATTATGTAATATTAAAAGAAAATAATATTTTAATTCCAAAACTAAAAACAATCGCTAGGCAACATCATTATACTTACGGAGCGATATTTATCTTTCATAAAATGAACAAGGGTAAAGTCGGGAACATAAACTATTTAGATTATTATTAAGACAGAAGTTATAAAATCATCACATCATTCGCTTTCTGCACCTAATGGTGCACAGTGTAACGATTCAATTTCGACGCGTAGGAACTTTGGTTCAATAAGCCCCGCTACTGACAACACTTAAAATTTTGTTGACAAAAACCGGGATTGTCGAATTTAAATGTTGGCAACACGGAATTACTTGCGACAGGTTTCCGGTGCCGAGCACGCTAAAGAAGCGAAAAGGAATTCTCCGGCACATGTTTGAGTGTTCAAGAAGCCAAAAAAACATGTAGTCCGAACAATCTAGGGGACGTCTGATATCAGACGTTAATATTAATCTTTATTCGTAATAGCACGATATCCAAAATTGTTTTTTTCTGACAAATTTTGTATTTCTTTTGTATTGGGTCTCTCTCTCCATACATTTTACAATTACCCGACCTGATTCCCATCCTCATATTATTCATTTTAAATATGACATAATCAAAAACTAGTACCTTTGCGCATTGGAGTATATTCCACCTGTCAATTTGACGAGTTGACTGTCGATATTGTCACATGACGCGCATGTCAAGTTTGAAAGCGTTCAATGCGAATTGAATCCAAACTCAAGCTCTGGAAGCTGCAAGTATGGTCATTCCATGATGTTGCAAAGAGATCTCTAAGATGTTTTTACTCTGAAGGCTGGAGAAGGAATTCAGGGCGAATTCCCCATAAAAAAATGTATCACCGAGGGACGATAGTCATCCAACTTCAACCGTGTGTTTCATCATTCAACGAGACGGAGAACGCCATTGTCTTCCACCTTGACTAGATGCTGTATTAACTTCTTTTGCAATTTAAAAAAAATGTAGAGATTTTTATGTTAAAATAATTATTTATTTGGTAAAATCCTCATACATGATTTTGTAGTCTTCATCTTTTTAATAGGTTTAATAATTATTTAATTAATTAATAAAATTACAAGTACTTGGTGGTATTGTAACATTTGAAGGTAAAATGTTTATATTTATAAGTTTTATTTATTTTTTGAAAGTGCCTACTCCTAGCAGGCAGTCCATAATTTTAACTAAGGTTTCATGTTTCTTGATTTGAGCTAGATCGGTGAATGCGTTTGTAATAAAACTCGGCCATGTAATATTTTATTTATTTACTTAATTATTTTTCATTTACAAATGGGTAATTTTTATTTATTTATCTATCTATTTCAATTATGTCCCTTTCCCTCTGGTATTTATTGAATAGAAAGCTATGGGTGTAATCCGCCTGAGGTTTATTTGAACGTCGGCTAGGGTTCACCTCATATTTATATTTATTTATTTATCTTGTCCCTTTTGATTAGACAACCTTTATATTGTCTAGGATGAGTTTGTATTTTGTCTTGACCCATTTGAAAGTGAGCAAAATTTATATGGTTGATTTTTATTCAATGGCCATCCATGCCATATAGATGATCTCATGAGCATCAACATGCGTAAGGGGCTTAGAGTTTTTTTTTAGGGCTTAGAGTTACAATAGGGCACTGCATTGGTACACCCATTGCAGTGTATCTTTACCATTTTTGTTACATGACGGTAAGATGATCAGTCTTACGCGTCAGTCCCCAGTCCAGGATCTATAAAATATTTAAGTGTTACGGCACCTTTTAAATAAATATTTTATGTCAACCATGCCGGGAATCGAACCCGAGACCTCTTGCGTGGTATACAAAACGCGCTTACCTCTACACCACAAGGCTGACAGAAAAAGGAAACAAACTTTAAAAATACAATAATATGGTACTCATTGAAAACACTGTATACGAGAAAAAAAACACTAAGTAAGACCTCACTGCCGACTGTGGTAGGCAAGAATTGTTTATTCTCTTATGTAATGGGAAACATTAAAATAAATGTACATATTTGTATGAAATCTGTATAAAAGTGTACTTAATTGCAGTATTTTTTTCAAAACGAAATTATTTTTTTAAAAATATTTTTTGTTTTTGTTTTAATAAATATTGCCATCTGGCTTTAATACCATAACTTTTCATTGCGTTCCTTTGGTTCAAAAACGTTTGTTCAAAATAACCCGGTCAAATATAAGTTATATTAACAAACCGAATGTTCCACGCTATTTCTGATTGACAATTTCCACAAAAGTCTCGGTCTAAAGATGACGGTACGCTTATCGCTGCGCACACCTCTAGTGTCGTGTCTAGTGTCGTGTCTTGTGTCGTAAGCAAACACAACCCGCGTAATAAGATCGAGTCCATCCGGCACCGTTCTCCGCTCGCCTGTATTAACTTCCATACCGCCAAGTACCTTTACCTCAGATAGTAAAGTTCGTTCGTGTGAATTACAATATAACAATGCAAGGAAATGTGTCCGCAAGAAATTTGTTATAAATTACTCGAGTGAGGTAGCGCAGAAATCCCGCTTATCCATATTTGTGGAAAACATTTCAAATCGATTTTTTAACATCAGTATGAGTGACCTCTTTCACTAAATGAGCTGAGAATTTTCTATTCAATTCGACAGAATAGAATGGGTTCGTGCTGCTGGAAAAAATGGCATAAAAAACCGATGAAAAGGTTTGCTCCGTACAATGAAGTTGATTGATGTAAATTGTTTAGCGCTTCGGGTAAATATAGATACTTCCGACTTGAGAAATCAAAGGGCGATCGGATTTTTGTTATAAAATTACGCCGGATTAAGAGATTTAGAAGTATCGGTGACAAATTGAAGGGCACGTTTTTACTAACTGACGTAAGATATATATTTGAATCAATATTTTAATAAATAATAATATTACATAAATACGAACTTCCGGAATTCATAAAAATGTCAACAGTAGTTTACAAATATAATGTATAACTACAATTACACATTATCGACAAAATGAAGGAAATGATACTCCCGTTGGTTTGGGCATTTAGAGCGAATGGACAGCGAAAGAAAGTTTACGACGATGCGAATGATGATGAATGTAGAAAACGGAAAAGACCGAGAAAGACATGGCATGACCAACAAATACTTGAAGATGGGTGGAAAATCGGAATACTCGGCGTGCGTTCAAAAGAAGATGTATGAATGGAAGCGCGGTCGGGCGTGTGATGTGGCGTTCAATCATCTCTGCCTAACCGTACGGGAAAACGGCGTGATGGTTTGTTTGTCTGTGAACGGGAATTGCTTGGGTAATTCGTCAGTTGGTGGTGCACACGAATTTTCTCTTAATTTTGAAGTAGACTTAAAATATAATAAAATATATCATTTAAATGAATTTAAACATACTTTTGATAAAGAAAAAAACATAAAAAATTTACATGTTCTTACATAAAGGTCAAAAATTAGATAGATTAGAAATTTTAGAAATAAATGGGATAAAAAATAATAGCGATAGAATTTTAATAAATCAGCAGATACAATTTAAAAACTCACCCTTATTAGCCCCCTTAGTTAGACCCTGTACATTGTAATAAAACGATAAACATTTTTCAAAACAGAATATACTCTTAAAGTACACCGCCAACACATGTTTAGATCATTTGTCTCACTCTGTTCCATTGCAATATTGCGTATTGTATTTTTTTCAACTTATTTTTAAATCTACCTACACTTAAGATAATATTTAGTTTTATATATATTATCCATACACTGTATAATATTCACCAGTCTGAAGATGCCCATTAGAGGGTAAAAGCGCTAATTGGTCAAAATAAATAAGTGGAAGTGTACCAAGTATTTTTTAAATTAATAACTTATATGTAAATATAAGTTGTTACATCATATATAAAAATAGTAAAAAACTAAACAGATTAATAAAAACCAACATTTTTTCATCATTATACCCTGTCCGCACCTGATGGTGCATAAATACACCAAATGCAACGTATATCGATCATCGGTTACATGAATGTAAGATGATCAGCCTTACGCTTTAGGTGCTAGTGCGGAACAGGAAATACTGCAGTATAGAACCACCTTCTGAATCTATATTTTATGTCAACCTTCCTAGGAACTACGACACTACAAAATCAACGTATCTCCAGTCAATTTATTTTTTCAGTATTTTTACCTAAAAGTTGCCATCGAGTCGAAAACACTCATCCAGAATTCCAGTTCTATTTCACACACAACTGTGTAGTTCATCCACCCGGACACACAATTATTTCATATCAATGAAAAGTCATTTGAAACAAAATTCGACGAAAAAATGGATATTCATTTGTATACATTTTTATACACCAGTGCAGTGGCGGCTGAAGGGGTTAAAAATGGGGAAGTCATTTCTTTTACTAAATATGTAGGTACATGTATATTTCACAATAATTTTCACACAATTTTTTTTTTGTATAATTTCATGAATATATTTATGTTTATATAGATTTTTCTGATATGATACACACATTTACAAAATACCTAACATAGCGACTGCACTTTGTTTTGTTTCTTAAAAGGGTCTTAATTCGCTTTAGCGTCGAAAAACATCCTTCACTCTCAACTGCCGTCATCGTAATTCCACAAATAAAAATGACTAGTACATTTAACTTTTAAAACACAAACAAATTACTAAAAATGTACAGGATTTAAATTTTACCAGTTTAGTGCATACGAAACAGGACAAACACCAGGTAATTGAACACGTGCAAAAAATAATGTAATATTATAATAATAATAATTCACAAAGCTTATTTCTATCTTATAAAAAGGGACGAGAAAATATAAGCTTATGTTAATCCTTTCCATTAAGAACTCTTCCTTGTGTAAGTATGTAAAATACACAGGAATTCATTTATCATCGTATCTCTTCCAGTCTAGACCAAAGCCAATATCATATGATTATTATCAATCTTATTCTTATCTTCCTTGTTTCATATTGTTATCTCCCGGGATAATGCCCGCGATCGAACTAATTTTTGGCGAAATGTTCCGATGTTCATGAACGCACGGAACGTTTCATCTCTTTCTTTCTCATGAGAAAATCTAGAGATAAGACATTAGCTTTGGGACAGTTACAGAAATGACCCGCGCATTCGACATAACATGAATATTTGACGGCGCACGTGCTTTAATAGTATTCTAGATAACATCGATAAAAACATGAAGATTACTAGGTACTTATATATTTCAATGAATGTTTTTTTTTTAATATTACAAAACCTAATAGCATTATATTAGATACTTTCTTTATAATGTATTTTAGGTGAATTATTTTTAATTAGTGGCAAATTTTGGGGGATCATTGACTCAATGGACATTAGGGAAAGCCGCTACTGCACCAGTGATTGAGGATGTTCAGTCCTACGAAAAATTGGATATAAAAACGTATTCTTACGCGTGGTAAAATCAGAGCATTCAATTGTACGGCGAAGTTCCTTGAAAATGTTTTAAAAAAAAGATTTTAATGAAAACGAACTACTTAGTTCTTCTTCTAATTAGAGAGTTGTGATACACTTCCGGTTTATGGTACGTCAACTGACCAATTAGCAGAACTCATCGAGAAGATGGGGAAGAGAACTTGAGACCTCACACGCGGAGTAATTTAAAAAATACAACACTTTAAAAAATCATAACGCTGATAATACGATACATAAAATAATAAAAAAATGGCTTAGTTTAATAGTCTATTAACAAATAAAAAAAACCACTAAACTTCCTCATTGGTTCTACAGATGATTACTTATCTTATAACGACTTCTGTGGTCAGAGTCACTAGACTTAAAATTTTAATCGATATTGATTATTTCGACAACTTTTGACAAATAAATTATATTTTAAAGTTAAGAATTTATGTGTATTTGTCTGGACGAATAATTAATATTATACGATAATAAATAATTAATTTTGTTTCCCTTCAGTACTTATCATACAAAAAATAGCGGGTACATAAGTTCGTAATTAATATTAACTACATACTCGTATATGGCTAATTCATCGTCGGTTTCTCTGAGTACGAATTCAATTAATTAATCAAGATTATCACTATTGCTACTCTAGTTTGTTTGAAACAGTAGAAACTATTCGCCTACATACGTACGTACATCTTTACGTCGAAATTAGATCTAAGTATACGAATCTTTTTTACTCTACCGACTTTCATCAATAATTGTAACGCTATTTATGGACTTAGGCAGTTTCTGAGAAACTAGTTAATAAGTACTATAGCGAAATATGGAATACTGTATTGCAAATTTAGGTTAAAAGTGTTCACACAATTATGTACAACAGCACATTATTCTAAACATTGAAGATTTTTGCCAAAATCTCTAAGCACATGTTTGAATTCTAAATTCAGTTACATTTACGCCAAAAGAAAAACGTAAAAGTAATTTGTAAGTAAATCATCATCATCGTCATCGTTCCCTCCCTCACTTAATGCTGCATAGGGCACTACATCGATAAACCAACCGCAGTGTATCTTGATCATTTTCGTTACATGAAGGTAGATTATCAGTCTTACGCTTCAAGTGCTAGTCCAGGGACCATGAAGACCGCCGTTCTTACGAAGAGTGCAGTATCTAGCATTTTTGACGATATTTTGATAAATACAGAATCGCGAAGAAACAACTTTAGAAAACAAAACCGAAGCAAGTATATTTTCAGTTCAAAATTATTTTCAATTTAGTATTATTTCAGTTGAATTTATCTTTAAAATTTAAATATTAATCACAGTATGAAAACAAAATTAATCTCATAGTTTTTTTTCCCTTTCTTTTGATACATGGCATATAGCGATGATTTGCATAGTATTGAAACTACAACAAACACAATATTATTTCCTTTTCCGCGTTTTTCTCAGAAACTTATTAAACTGAGACATTGCACTCTTCATACGGAGGGCAAAAGTATTCCAGTTTAAAAACACCTTTTTAAGTAAATATTTTTGAGAATCGAAGCCGAGACCTCTCGCATGGAAGGCAAACGCGCTGTTTACTAACCGCGAGGTAGACAAATGTAAATTGAACAGCTTTTTCTTATACGAGTACAAGCGGCTATTTGAATATAGCGAAATATACTCGTAATTTTGCGGACAGTAAAGCAAAAAAAGAATTGAAAATGAAAACCAACGTTTCACATTTTCGACAATTTCTAATTGGAAAATACAGGCAACAAGGGTGATTATTACCCCAGTTTTCACTTCCGCCCTTGAAACGTATCTACAGTTTTCAATATCGTCCATCATACTAAGTTATTTCACTTCCGCCCTTGAAACGTATCTACAGTTTTCAATATCGTCCATCATACTAAGTTATTTCAGTTCCTTACAGTATATTGCTAATTTCATTTTGTTCAGACAAATGAAATAATGTTAGTAAAGGGTGAATGGTTAGTTTCATTTCCGATTCCTACGGGGGTGATAAGATCCGAGTGTTTGAAGAAAGGAGGATGAGAAAATGGGTTTCGTAGATGGTGAGATGATTAGGGTTTTCAAAACACCGCCTTATTCGAAAAACCGGTCTGCGATATAAAAATTGCTTTATTGGTTATGCAAAATAAAAACATGCAGAAGAAAATGGATTAATCCAAAGTTGCTTTACCAGTTGACAAACATAGTTGTATCGTGATATAAACATAAACATACATAACAGCGTTTATTACTTTACCACTACTGAATACATCATGTTTTGTTGATTGCGTAGTATTTTTTTTTAATGCAAATATTTGGAATCTTATATAATTTGACCAAATATATTAATTTTTGGGCCATTTTGAATTAATTGTTAATAGCTCTGCTATAAAATGGGAATTAAGTTGTGGTACTGTAGTAGAACGAGGTTCGAACCTAAATAGTCCGAGGTTGTCAGGTGTCCACCTGAGAGTTCTCGTCACTACCACGAGATCACATGTAGGTATGTGCCTACGTATTTTGATATTTTTTATTATCATGTAACAATTCATTTTTATAACTTCAACATCATTAAATAAATGTTTGTATAATAGCTATCAATTCTCACATAAAAAAATGTACCTAATATTAAAAGCATAAATTATCAAAAGGTTGTAATTACAATCGTATTTCCTTTAAAAATAAACTATTAACTCAACCCGTCTGGTAACAATAATCCCGTCTGTGACACATGTGTTTTTATCGAATCGGTATACAATTTTTTTACAATATCATAATATTGTTTTACATTTCCCTTTTCGAGATAGTTTTGCATTTTTTTTTCTGTCAAACATGCACATCTACGCACGCGCACGTCTCTATCAGTTATCATTTAACACACAAAAGAGGTGGATTTGTTGCATTTTTCTTGTA
Source organism: Micrasema longulum (assembly GCF_059751315.1). Lineage (NCBI taxonomy): Eukaryota > Metazoa > Arthropoda > Insecta > Trichoptera > Brachycentridae > Micrasema > Micrasema longulum. The sequence continues at coordinate 84,535 of NW_028277938.1, read as the reverse complement.
TCGATACATTTACATCTATACCCCAAAAACTGTGAATTACTATGATTTCTTAAACAATACTACGATAACATGCCTATTTATAATGATTATTAAAAACTTGTTAAAACTAGTAACAGGAAGGAAGGCTGAACTGAGATCGCATCCGCTGACGTCAAAAAATAAATCTTTTCGTATGTTATTTTTTATTTTGAATGTTATATTTTATTTTTTACAAGTGGAATTATGCGGAGTGACTTTTTACGGGTACGCTTTTTTTCTATTTTTTTTTGCATTGTATTTACTTATATTTAGAAAACTATAATTTGCCTATAATTTTGGTTTATTTGTAAATATTGTTTTTTTATATATTTTTTTATTACAATGGCCGTTGTTTAAATAAATAAAATAAAAATAATTAGCAAAATTCGATAAATTAAAAAAAAATATTTTTAAATCATTTCATACTATATTCAAGCCTATTCATCATTAAGCGTACATGTAAATCAATAAAAAATACAGACAAAGTAATCAGTGGTTTTGTTCATTTATAAACCCGCGTGGGGTGCCATTCAGAATCTTCTGGCAGGCAGGAAGAAAGAAATTTTGTGATTATTATTTTTTTGCAAGCGACTACACTTTTCTTCGTAAATGGCCACACAAGGGATTAAACATCAAATGACGTAAAATAAATAGTTTTATGATTGACATTTTACAGTTCGACATTATAAAACTGTTTAAAAACGGAAAAAACTTATACGGTTTGGTCGCAATAATGTTCTAAATGAAAATCATCATGTTTGGTTTCACGTGTTCGCATTTATTTGACGTTTAATCGACAGTGTGGCCATATATGAAGCTAAGTGTAGTCGCATGCAAAAAATAAAAATTCCCAAATTTCTTTCTTCTCTACCCCCGCGAAAAGATTCAGAACAGCACCCTTGGGCTAAACTGAAGCTAATCTGAACGGTAAAGCGCATATTTAGTACGAAAAACGCGATGAAAAAAAAGCGTTCTCTACGCGCGCTAACCATTCAGAATACCACCCCGGATGATAAGATAAGTTTAAAAAATATTGACGTAAAATAGTTTTGCGTTTTTTTGGCAAAATCAATCGCAAGAAAAAAATTTTTTTTTTTTCTATTTTAACGAAAACGCGACGAACAGATTTTTTTACAACAGGCCACAACATTACTCAGTAATTAGCATTTGTTTTTACACTTATTTTTTAATGGATTGTTTTATTAACTTTACTGGCGATTAATCGATTAATTTAATCGAACATTCAGTTTTTTCGTTGTTTTTAAAATGGTTATAGCAACCGGTTTACCGGTTTCGGATTACACCGTTCAGGCAGCCCTGAGCGATGGGTGCTCCAAGGAGCACAGACAAGTCTAGACAGGCAGGGAAGGAGTCAGGGAGGCAGAGCTAATCCTAAACAGGATCCCAGAACTTGTATGCTAATATGCAAACATTCTTCGGTTACTTTTAACGGATTTATCTTACACGCGAAGTCCGACGCGGGGTCACTATACTAATTTACCTACAAAAAATATTCATATAAGTTTGGCAGACTTGTAATATTACAAAATGGTGACGTTTGTTCGCCTCGTGGTCTTATGGTTACTATAGCAGCTACCATGCACAAAGTTCCGGGTTCGATTTCAGATAAGATAACCACAAAATGGTTATGAAATAGGCGTTTTTTCTCTACAGCATTCTAGTTTTCCCGATATGGATTTTGACTACGTAGCGTAAGACCGATTATTTAAGACCATTTTAAAAGAGCGTGTGTTACAATACAATTATCTAGATCCGCGATTTGTTAAACAAGATTGTGCCTTATGCACCATTATAATCGTACATATTAACGCTGGAAAGGAAAAGTTACCAAGTGTCATGTAGCAACTTTACAAAAGGGCCAATTAAAAATTATTTTTTAAAGATTTTTTATACTAAGAATCTGATTTTAATTTTTTTATTCAAATTATGTAGGAATCACGCCAAAATAATACGTATGCATGTGATTTTTTTTAAATTAAAAAAGAAAACAAAATAACTTTAATTGGCTCTTCTGTAAAGTTTTTACATGTCGCTCGATAACTTTTTCCTTTCTAGCGTCTATATTTAAAAAAAAAATATTTTATAATTATTATAAGTTGATCGATACTTTATTACACTCCTTTGAAGCTTCATGTCTAGTTGTTTCGTATTTTAAAATGATTTTTTTTATCACTATACCTTGTATTACATCGTTTACAGGCGTCATAATTGCAAGGTCTTGATGATTGGTGATCTAATGCAGTGTTCTATGCACCTGTGTGGATAAAGGTATGGAGGACAATGGATCGCAGTAGGATAACATGCAGGGATAATAAATGGCCTTATTATCCCTGCATGTTATGTACGATTATATGTTATGATCTGTCATCGAAACATATATTGTATAGTATATACTTATAATAATAAAAATACGTATATAGTTTTATTCTTTCAATTAAAAATGCAGTTCCACCAAGAAATGTAATTTGCGGACTATAAGACGCACCCCAAAATTTATCTATCAATTTTTAGAAAAAAAAATGTTTTGAACGATAAGACGCATTGGGCCACTTATGGTGGTCTTAACGCACCACAATTTTTAATTGAATTTTCAAAGTAAAAAAGTGCAAAAATGCAGTAAAAATGTTTGTTGGTCCGAAAAATACGGTAATTATTAAGTTCTTTCTTATTTTGTATATAATATTTTTAAAAGACAAGCACCTACTTCGCCCTAAAAGATTCTAATCAGATTCCTGTTGGAACATCCCGAAACTTATTTTTCTGTCGTGTATTACTAATTTTTACTATTTCCAAACGTGTCTCAATCTTTTTCATAATTCCGTTTATTTTATTTCATGAATTAAATTAAGTTGTTTTACATTTTTTTACATATTTACTAACTTATGGCATAATCAAAAAATATAAATATATATATATTATTATTATTATTAAAAAATAAAAAATGTAGTAACTGAAAATAAATAGTAAATCTCCAAGAATACAGCTACCTTCCTTGTGTTCCAAATCATAAATTCCTTATTATGATGCCGAAAATAGTTTGAAAAACTGAACTTAACTTTTGAAAAAATATGTACAAACGAAAAACTTAGATGGGTTTATTCAAGAAAGGGGTTAAACAAATTATTATTTACAAAAACATAAGTATAGTAAGTGTAAAACTGGGTATTGTGTAAGTGTATCTGTGTATAGTGTATAGTGGTGGGAGTACCTACCCCAACAGAACATCCCATACTCATTCAATTTTGACTCACAGACTTTAGGGGTGCTTCCTACCACAAGTATTCCCTTCGTAAGGGGAGAAGCCCTATAGACAAATAATACTCATATGTCTACTCGATAGAATACGAATAAGATCGAATTTTATTTAAGTCATCAAAACACTTACCAGTTTTAAGAAAATCTGCCAAATAACTTTAACGGTCAATCCTTGATCGATTTAGTGTCAATTCACCGCCGGCTCTTTAATCCAACTGACGAAATATTTTACAAGTAAAATATAATAAATAAGCGCACTTTAATTCAGGACTGTTTTCGCATCGTTTAAAAACAAAATAATGTTATTTTTCCCAATGTACACAACTTTTTAACCGCACCGACAAACTTTTTAAATGAAAACAGCGCACTCGTATCAATTTTTCTCCTGGTTATTTATTTTGTATCGGTGTCAGTCTTAACGCGAATGGGAGAAATATGTGCGATGAATAGACGTATTGATGTGAAATTGTAAACCAATACGCAAGTTTGGTGGCATGGTTCGCCAGTTATGGAGAGAGGTATCGCGACAACACGTCCGTCACGAGTCGCCTTCTGGAGCCAACTACTAACGAGTAACGAGAGAATGGATAAATCCGCCCGGTTGAATGGAGCGAGAGGCAGCCTCTGCGAGATGTAGGTGGGGTGTAAGGCCCGGATATGGACTCCGGCGTGGAAAAGCCCCTAAAAACAAAGAAAACGTACCTATCAATAATATAAACGACTGGTTGGAGTTGAATGGATAATATAACGTTGAGCCAATGCCGGTCATATTTCGGCTAGTTTTACTTTAATATATAATAAATGTTATTCCTAACTGTTTAGGGGTTTATTAATAGTTTAAATAGAATTATTATACAAGTTCTTAACTTTAAACAAAATTATTTGCCCAACATTTGGTTTACAGAAACGCGGGAGATTTACTTACTTGATACTTGTAACTAGAAATGATTTGTCAAATACCTTTGGGTTCTATGTTACATGGTGGCCTAACACAAAGCTTTATATACTGAGGATCCCAAAGTTCACGGCTCGATACTCACTCCACCTCAATTCTATACCAATCTAAATAATATAATATATAATCAGCGAATACCACAATGCACGTAACTATTCCAATAATAAATTATATGGTTAACATTATTGGTAGTTTGTAGTATAATGCAGGTAGAAAAAACAAAACGATGATAAAAAACAAAACTCTTATTTTATACAAATCAATCGGAGATCGAAATTTAATGCAATTTAAATTACGGTGCATTTGAAAAACTATAGATTTATTCATTTTTTAATGTCCTTATATGAACTTATGTTTTTGTGTTAGTAACATTAAGAAGACTCGCCTTTAAATGCCCTGGCTTGAAGGGTGACAACTAATTTACATGGACCCGTCAAAATAGATCTACACAGATCGCATTGACGTCAGGAAATTTTCTAGCACTGGCTCCTATTTTTCAAAATAAGAATAGGAACATTTTTTTATTTTTTATTCATAAATTTCATAAAAAGTACATGTTTTTGTAATATTCTAAACATATCTACTTTTACACATCTAGTAAATGTTATCACTGTAACTCTCCGAAAAAAGAGACTATCTCTTGTTTTTGGAGAGTGACTTACACTTTTTTAGTTGTTTATTTATAAGAGTTTATAAAAATTTTAAAGACGAGTACATGAAAAAGAAAAATAAAAACAAAGGAAATATAAAGAAAAAACATAAAACAATAATACATTCATACTAATTAAAGTTTAATGTTGTTTTTACACGAGTTCAAAAAATTTATTTAGATTAACTTTGAATTTATTCATTGATATATTATTTTTAATATTTTTTAGTTCATTAGGAAGATTATTATAATTTTTTACACCTTTGAAGACAAAGCTATTTTGACCATGACTTGTATGGAATAATTTAGGAATTTTGATATTATGTTGGTATCTTATTCATTTCAAATTCTTTTATTTTTTATTTTATATATTTAAATAATATAATTTATTTTATAAAGAGTGTCTACTGTATGAACCTTAAATATTTTATGTAGACTTGCTGTATTGAATGTTGAGGGTTTCTTTAAAATTACTTTAATAATTGTAATAATTTGTAATAATTCTTACGAGTACAACGCATCAAAGAAAAAAATGTGGTAAGTAACGTTAAAACATACTTAAAATAAGTGAAATACGTTATTTAGCACTGGCTATTTTTTATGTTCAAAATGCTTACCTGTGCCTGGGTTTTGTCATGACTGAAAATTTAAAGCATTATGATTTTACGTAATCATGCGAAAAACTATTTTCAATGAAGTGAATTTCAGCATTACGTATACAACCTAAATTATTTGTTTAACTTATAATTATAATGTAGTTTCACTAAAAAACATGGGTATGGAAACTCAATTTGTTTAGTTATAAGACAGTATTTTGTACTTGGTTACATGAATAAAATATTGCAATCCCCCCCCCCCCTCCCCCTTAAGGATGCTGTAAGTATAAAAAAAACTGTGTTTTGAGTGAAGTATGACATTTAATAGAATTTGGAATAAAGTAAACTGTGCCAAACTGTCATCACTTTAAAGTTTATTAAAAGTACATAATGGCACTCTAACGTGATATTTATTTACAGTCATAACATATTTATTAAGTATCAAAATTAACAATAAAGATATTTTATAACAAATAATTGTTGTTTTGAATATGTATTTTAATTGGGAATTTTTTTTTGACATTTCTTGGACGAAAAATCTCAAATAATATATTTTAAAAATTATTTGATTTATTTTATCTTCCTCGTATCTTCAAAAATATTAATCCTAATAAAAAATACCATTAGAAAACCGGCAAAAGCAACCTTGGGGACTTTTAGCATGTTATGTAGTAGACACCAATAAACAATCATGCCAAGTTTCAAAACTCCAGGCTTTTTCTCTCTCGATCACCTTTTTTTGGTCTAATTTGCCGAGGCTTTATATTTATCTCCGTCTAACGCAATGAAAAACGTATTTTGCTCTCGTTTCTACTACATTCTAACGAACACTCTGTTCTCTAGTTCTGGACGTCCACGTTTTACGCTTCGTCGGCAGTTCGCGTCTGAACTACAGGACGCCAACCTGACCTCGAAGGACGCACGGTAATTGACAGCTGACAGAGAGGACTGGAGAGACTTTGAAATTATCAAAGTACGTCTGTATAAGTTATTGGACTTGTATTTCTGATACACAAATTAAAAAAATTATATGGCTGTAATCCAATGAAATAGAAGGTTACAAGGAATAAATGTTAAAACTTAAATATCATTAAAATATGGTAATTGAAATAAATATCTATTGCTAAAACTGGTCCCTCCCTCCTATTAGAGGCTCTGCTTGGAAGTATCAACAAATTGCAAACTTGAAATGTTTCGAATCAGAATTATTTTCTGTTCAAATTGCACCAGACATTCAGAATGTTCTTCTCATATCTCGCCTTTGTAGGGTCTTTACTTTCACACGCCTTGATATCGTATTATCGGTTTTTACCATGATGTATTTTCACTACTGATTATATGCAAACAAATACGTTTTATTTCTTTGGTCAATTTAGAACGAGCTGCGCCCAAAATCGGAGACGCTTGACATGAATTTGAGCTTCGCGATAGTGACGTGGTAGCCGGGACTATAATGAATGAAAAAGCTATTATTTTATTTCAATAACCGAACTGTCGCAACATAACCGATATCTCGTTCAATGGGGAAGCTCAGTGCTACGGGAAATTGGATTTAAAAAATGTTTTCTTACACGCGGTAAAAATTAGAGCAGTTAATTATTCCTATTTATTTATTTTATGTATTTATTGCATAAAATTAGTATACATATGTAATAACAGGGAATATATATAAAACTAATTAATATAAAATGAAAACGGAGTGTTCTCTGTTTATGACAGTCTCCATCTTACATGGCTCAGCCTGTTCTAAGGTGGAGATTTTTTATCTTGTAGAGCATAAGTAGTCCTATACTAATAAAACAATAACTTTAAAAAAAAACTATAACTTCTTATTATAAATGCCTAGCTTATCAAATGTAAGAAATTAAAAATTGTTACCATACAAATATAAAGTATATATATGTGCCAAGAATACGTGTTACTTAAACATAAATAATATAGTATAATATATAATAAAAAACAAATATAAAGCAATGAAATACATAAAAATATAAATAATATGTGTACCAATTAAATAAAGTACTACGTTTTTTGATCAACATATCTTTTTCCAAAAAATCTCTCGCTACACTATTTATATGTGCAGTTATTATATTATTTATATTATGTCATTATTTGAACTAATTTGTTGCATTTTCGTCCTGTTAATTATTATGACTTAATTCGGACAGAGCCTAAAAAGCCATAATAAGTTCATGAATATATTTTGTAAAATGAAACTAAATTTAAAATTAAATGAATAAATAAATGAACATAATAACGCAATGATCGATAGTATACGCTAAGTACGGCTACATAATGTTTCAGAGCAGGGTTTTTATTATTTAGGAACGCAATCTTTAAATTTGCTAAATATTTTAATTATCCGTATTTGAATGATAAAAATAATAAAATGAATCAAGTTGTGGCAACGCGGGAACGTATCTCGGACCTCTGACCTAGAGTGCGAAAAATTGGTATGGACCACGACGACACTCGAGTTTAATTTAATAATTATATGGTTCACTTTTATTATTTTTAAAAAATACTTTAATTTATTTTACTTGATTTAATTTTGGAAAATTGCAACAATTTTTACGTAAAATCCACCCAGAATATAAAAAAACTAAATTTCTTATTGATAAATAAAGTACTAATATTATTGATAATGTAGTAATAAATTATTTCTACAGTAAATGACATAAATTATTCATTAAAAACATTATAATATACACAGTAATAAAATAAAATGAAAGGCTATATTTTATTTTTAAAAAGCCATTAACTAATTAAAGATGACATAAATATCAATCAAACGAATGCAGATAAGTTCCCCTCGTAGTGTATTGATTAGCGCGTTCGCCTACCATATTTAAGGTACTAGGTTCGATTCCTAGCAATATGAAATTTTAGTTTTAATGGTGGTCCTCAACTGTAATATTTCTTTGTTTTTGGACTGGCACCTGAAGCGTAAGACTTATCACCTTACCTTCATGCAACAGATGATCTATTACGCTAAATTTAGTGTAGGGGAGCGCGGGGTAATGAGAGCGGGCGGGCAATCGAGGCGATGGCGATTGTACGGAACCCATGCACAATCGAGTGACCTTAAGCACTCGGCCGTTTTTGTCAACCATCGAGAAAGTTCGTCTGATGCACATGAGCCGTTAGTGCCCTACGTTGAGTCATGAGAGACGTTTGTGAGTTTATCGGTCCACGTTTTTAAAAAATAGCCAATTGCCAGCGTTCAGGTAAGGATGAAGATATTTTCTTATTGTATTATGTTTACGCTTATTACATACCTAAATTCGTCTCCTTTCAAGTACCCATTCGTCAAATTGTGATTGAAAGTCAAATAAGATATTTGTGTTATTACTTTTAAAGGTGGTAGTCAGCGGGTAATGGGAGCCTATTGAGTCCATTGTAAGCCCAATGCCACAACCGTACATCAATAAAAACAAGGTATTGAAGATAAAACTTCATTCTGAAATCTTAACAAACACACAACCAAGATTTGCTTTTTAAATAAGTTGAGCTTTATTTTTCGGAGAAGTAAAAATTATGGCTACCATTTCCCATATAAGCGTTCAATGGGCTCTCATAACCCGCATGTGTGGGGTAATGGGAGCGATTTACCTTTTTCATGAAATCTTTATAGTACCTCAATGCACGGATGTAGTTGATTTAAACTGTGATGAAAAGATAGTCAAATAAACGAGGTTTAAATTACTAATAAAAAATGATGACAAAGTAAACAAATGTGGTTTTTATCAACATTTTCCCTTAGTAGGCTCCAATTCCCCCGCTCTCCCCTACCAATGCAGTATTCTATGAACCATCAGGGCTGGTATTCCAAACGAAATTATAGCGCGCTGTAAACGCGTTCGGAATACCAGCCCAGGTGCGCACAGGGGTCTGATGATGATGAATATGAATAATACGTAATTTATAAAATGTAGATACCTATGTGCGGTATGTCAATAAATAATATTAAAAATAATATTAAACCGATTGATTGAACCGATGATTCTAACGACTTTCGATTACTCCCATCAATCGTTTTTGCGCATCACTGCCTCTACTTAGTTTTGGTAGATTTATCAGGCTTCAATAGGATGTCCATTTACGAACAATTCTCATTTATTCTTGAATTCGATTACCATCTAACCTTGATCGAAATATTAATCTATGTACAATATGCTGCGCTGTTAAGCGCCCACGTATCTGACAGCGGGGTCGTGGGTTCAGTAACAGCCTCTTAAGGAAAGGTCCGTTTATGGCTTATTTTGTCTCGGTTTGGTGGCAACTCTATAAATAGATTCCAACCCGCATAACTATGTAGATTTTTAATGTGAAAAATGTTTAGTATGCCATTCGAATAATCCAACCTTACTAACTATGCCTTTTTACGTTTTATTGGTATTAATATTTTTATATTTGCATCGCATAAATATATATTTATTGTAATGAATTCGTCAGATAAATAAGTTCCAACTCACACCGTGTCCAGAATAACATAACAGCATTGGATGAATGGCAATTCCATAGAGAGTTAATATTTAAGACACATGTTTATTTATTATTATTACATATTAAACAAAATGATGTATGACACAATTAATTACTCCATGTCCCGACTTGCTAGATAAATTCATGTTGAGTCGGGACTATAATACATATAAAATCATTTTAGCGATATACAATAAAACTCCAATTATTCTGATTAATGGATTTTCAGATTTTATTGCTTTTGGAATTACATTCAAAACTTACTTAAACATATCGAGCAAAGTTAATAGCACAATTAAATTCAGATTAAAATCTTCTCCTTTATTTTTTATTTGCTTGTAACAATCGGGATATTTGGCAATACGGATTACTGGAGTTTGGATAAACGGAGTTCTTCCTACATACTTGGATACATTTATATAATACTTTGCAATTGCTAGATTTTAGTAAATCGTGGGTATACAGGCAAAAAAGGTTAACTCTAAAATATGCGGATTTGATTTAATGATGCAGTTTTGTAAAGTTTTTGACGGTCTACAAACTGGCAAAATACACTAAGTCATATTAAATTTAATATATCTGTAGTTTAAAATATATATATAAGGTTAAATCGTATACCGGGTATTTTATTCAGGCTAACAGCTTTAAATAACTTAATATTTACTTAATATAAAATAAAGAAACAGAAAAATTAAAAACATCTTCTTAAATGAACACTTAACATCTCACTGTACTTAAATAAGATATAAAACGGTAAAATTGGAACAAAACTTAAATGCTTGAATTCTCTAAACAGGGATTTGAGAGTTAAAGTTTTTTGCCAGTATAACCACTCGTATAAAGATTAAATAGACACAATCGAAAGTTTGATATCAATCACTGTATTTATTTCAAATTGAATATGTACGTTTACATTATTATTTTTTCTGTTTCGGATTACATAAATTGAGAGCATATGCGTGACAGGGAGTTTTGATAAATAGGTATTTGAAAATAGTTTTTCTGTCATTGTCTTGCAGATGCCTTCCCAATACTGTGCGAAAAAGCCTGCATGTCTGGTCTTTTATGCCTGACTAAAAAATATAAATAAATAAATCGCTGATCTAGTGCCAAAATCCAGAGAGAAAATATAGGAATACATTTGTATGAAGAAGGAAAGTCAGACCGTGTTTCCTCTTAAGATTAAACATTATTTTACGTAACCATAGAATCGAATTCGGTATTCTAAAATAAAACCATCTAGCTATTAATACACATGAACGCACCCTAAGCCCTTTAAAATCATGACACTTGACTCATGCCCAAACGCTTAGTCATGCTCAACGCGTATTTAGTTGTTATTTAACCGTCAGCCAGGTTTTGACGTGAGCTTGACATTTAATTGGAAACCAAAATGCCTGATTGTATCGTTAAAGCATCTAAAAACCAATCGAATAAACGTAAAAAATATGGTATAACTTTATTGGTATGTAGGTACTTGTTTATGATTGAACTCTAAAACTTGAAATAATGCGTTTTCAAAAATAGAATTCCTTTTGCAAATGTCGAAATCCTCTCTTTTTGCCAAAAAAGGTTAACTTTATTTAATTTAATACAATTTTCAAAAATGTAATAAATGTTAGTTAATATAATTTTAGCATTACCAAAAATCCAGGTAAATGAAATGAATGGGTAGAAATAATATGGAATTTAGGGAAAGAATCTGATTGGGATCCATTAAAAAAAAATGTTGTTTATAAATATTTTATGATAAACTTTTTTATATACGATGAAATAACCTCCTTCTAATTTTCCTGTACATACATTATCATCGAATGCAACCCGGTAGGAAAAGACATAACATTTACGCTCTGAACTTTTTTTCTACATATTATATTGAAGATTTTAAGAGCTATAAAAATAGCCAGCGTAAAGCCCGTCATTTTGGAAAAACCCGCACGTAAATCAGTTTAGTAGTTATCTAGTCTATCGAGGACATACATACGAACATTACCATTTATACATATATATAGATTGTGCTGACATACACATATAAAATACAACAAATTAACATCTAATTTAAATTTATAATACAGGTGAGCAATTCAATGGTACAATGGTTCAACAATTATTAGATTTTTTAATTAGAACTTAATCATTTGGTTTTAATTTAAAGTTTAAATACTTTAATGGTTTTAGGTACTTTTATGTTAACAAATTACAACAGGGATGGAGAATACCTTAAATGAGGGAATGTTGAAGTCTAGGCATTCACATGGCTTATGACTTGTCATTGGGTGGTTTAAGTGGCCACTTTACATACTGTGTAACATTCACCATTTTGCCTATGTTTGAACATCTATATTTCTTCAATTCTTCCATTTGTTGATTTTGGTGAAGTTAAAGAGCTGAAACCTTTATTGTTGTGAAGAGATTCATCTTATGTCAGGTACTCAATTATTTTTTCAAAGTCTAATTTTCATCTATAACATATTATTTATTAAATTCTACAATTACACATACATTAATTTATAGTAAAAATTCACATAAAAAACAAACATAATACAATTTATGTTCCTATGAGATCCCTGGCTAATAATATAATTTTATTGTTATAAAAAGTCGATGAAAACTATAAAGAATTAAGACATGTTATAAACCTGATCATTTTTAGGTTGACAATGATATATCTTTATTATATTCAGATACTTTTAATAACCAAATTTCACAAAGGAATAGAGAAGTAATAACGCTTGGATTTTATGTGGGTAATATATATTATATTTGTAATTGTTGCAAGGAGAAGATCTGTGTCACTAAAAAACAATAATAGTAAAAACAATATCAAGGAAAACAATCAAATTATTATGATAGTTGGCATCGTGGGCACCCATTATTTCAATTGTTCGACGAAGAGAAAATTTTAATGAAATAGAAAAATCAAGTTACCCACTTACGCATGAGATCATCTTGATGGGTGACTGAAGTTCTTATTGTTGGGAAGTAAATTAACTTTAGATTCCTTCTCTATATTTTATGCTTTGGCAATCATCATTGTTATTACAATATACTAGAAAAAAATCACGATAACGAGATCTGAAAAACTTATATGCCATGCCTACTGCTTCACAAAATTATGACAGAAATAGTTGACTGTGCAGAATTACTTAGTTTAATATGTATTAATGTTACGGGCATAGAATTAAGAATAGTCCAGAAACCGCATACGCACATCAAACAGAAGGCGACTCAACTACTCATAAATGAGTAGGTTTACGTTTTGACCCATTAGTTTCTTTGTAGACGTCGCTCAGTACGCAACTCCTGATTCGAATTTAACCATGCCGTGTTGTGTCCTTTTAAAGTGTAGAAACACTGCTAGGATCTTAAAGAAACAGGATGCAATCACATTTCATGTGTAATTATCAAATGAATGTGTTTGTCACAAATGCATTACTTAAAAATTGAATTATTTTTCCATCTGTCAGATTGCCGAAGAAACAAAATGAAAATTTCGTTAGTGTTGCTAGGGTAGTAAGTTTTTTTACCTTACTTTGCTCATATCATAAGAGAAATAATGAAAACTGAACTTCGAATTAAACAACGCCGTGGTGGACATTTGGCCGACATTATCTTTAAAACATAAAATATTAAAGAATAAAAAAAAGTCTCTTCTTTAATTATTAAAAATTATTGTAGACAAGGACTGGATTCAACTCCCTGGGGAGCTGTTTATATTAACATGTTACAACAGAGATGAAGAACATTTAAGAGAAGGTAATATAGAAGTCCAGGCATCTACAGGGCTTATTTTTTTTTTTTAAAAAAGAAATATTTGCGTTCTTATGATATACCCAAATATTTAATTTTGAGGGCCATTTTCAACGAGTTGTAAATAACTCACTATTAGAAAATGGAATCAAGTTGGGGTAGAGTGGGATTCGAACCACGGACCTTTGGTCTGTGAGTCCGAGACACTAGCCACGGGACCACAACCCGATTTATGACCTGTCAATGGCTGGTTTAAGTGGCCACTTTACACACTGTGTAACATTCGCCATTCTGCCTATATTTGAACATCTATGTTCCTTCAATTCTTTCATCTGTTGATGTTTGTGAATTTAAAGACCTGAAACCTTTATTTATGCAGGTGAGATTCATCTAATTGAATTATTTCACCTACATACTAGGCAACGCCTGAAAATATTATTTTTTCAATTTCTATACTTCTTCATGGACCAGGTAATTTACCAACAATATTTTGAGTTTGTCCGAATTTTCTTAGACAAGGGGGCTTTCTATCAAAACATGATAACATCGGCCAAAAACAAGTTATATTAATTTACAATAAACATAAGAACAACACAAACAGAAAGGAATAACAATATAGATACAAACAATAGAAAAAAATATATGTACAAGAATAACATCAAATAATAATTTTTATAATAAATATATAACTAAACTAACAAAATTTCAACATAAATTGAAATAGGCACTAATAGAAAAATCCACCAAAACCTGATAGCGTCTATTAGTTATATAAAGATAAACTTACAGTAAAATATAAGAAGGAAGATAGAACTTAATAACTAGAAAAATTACAACAAAATAATCAAAATAATAACAAACATAATCTTATACTAATGATAAATTTTAACTATTTTAAAAAATAAATAATGAAGTTGAAATATTTTATATAAACCTAAAAATGTTAAATTAATTTATTGTAAAAAAACAAAAGAATTAATTTAAGCATAATTATTTCAATGAAACAAATATTACAAATCATAATAAGGAACAGTTTGAACACAAAACTCTTTCCTCTATCGTTCTTGCTCTAACTATAATGTTTTTTTTTCATCTATTGATATATTCAACACGCCCCTTAATTTATTTAAAAATAAATTAAGACACATTTTTTCTGGCTGCGATACGATCCAACTTGCTATTTAATGATGCTTACACTTACACATACCTGAACACTTACTCCCACACAAACACACCTCTTCACTTACTCTCATATAAATACACATAAACACACCCTTTTGTTGTACCACAATTTAATATGCGTTATTTTTATTTGGAAACTTCGCGGGTCTGTCTTTAAACCGTATATTTTTTTATGTTGTTATATCATTATCGACTGTTTGTTTCTGTAAAATAAATAAAAAAATATAAAGAGAATTGACCAATAAAAAAATTGTACAAGAAAGAATTTGAGATAAATGAATTGGAAAGGTTAAAAAAAACATAAATAAAATATCAAATAATTTTTGCCTCCCAGTCATTAAATCAACCACGGTTAAATACGAAGACAATAATTTTAAAAGACGAAGATGAAAAAATATAACCATTTAATTTTTCCATTTGACGATCACAATTAGGTACCTATTCTAATTATTTCGCTTTAGAGAATGTATAATGGCTAAATAAAATCGACAAAATTGAGATCATGTATTCGAAATAGATTTTTTCTGAGTAAATATCAGAAATAAATTTTCTTTGGGGTTCTAGTTCCTAAAAAAGGCTTAAATCAAATATACGAACAGGCCAATGGTAGATATCCAGTGTGTAAAAAAATCATCGCTATTGTGCAGTGATTTTCAACCCTTTTGAATACGCATCCCTTTTACGAGTGAAAAAAAACTGGCCACCCCCCAGGACCTTCATTTTATTTGACTACTCGAATGTCCGCGATTTCAACGACAACCTATTTAATGTTATTTGTATCGCGACAATTTAGATCTACGGTTGGAGCGGGCAGTCAGCAGCAATATCTAAAAATCTTAAAGAATTTGGTGCTGACGACATGTTATAAATGGAGTTTGATTCGCAAAAGATTGACGCCTTTTGTATGAAGAGAAAAAAGAATATATGGAGCTGGCAATGGCAATAAGAACTAGTGCCACTTTTCACATCCTACTTTCGTGAACTTACATTAATTATTTGCGTCACAAAAATAGAATCACGATTGGACAAATTCTTAAAAAAATAAAAATAAAAAGCCATTTTACTAAAATTATTGTATTTTTGGTGTGGTGTGGGATTTAATCTAATTTAATATAATCTGGTGATTTCACACCAGTATATTTTATAGTCCCTGAACCGGTATTCTGAACGGAATTGCGCGCGAAGAGATCGCTCTGTTAGCGTGTATTTAGTACGTAAATACGCGTTAATTTTTTTTTCTACGCGCGCTTTTGCGTTCTGAATACCACCCCTGGACTGGTACCTGGAGCGAAAGACTGATCATCTTATCTTCATGTAACAATTTTTTATTTGGATACGCTGCGATTGGTGTAATGCAGTGCCCTATGCACCATTAAGCGCAAAAAGGGAATGATGATGATGATGTAGGATCGAAAGCCCCTGCTTTTTACTTTTACCTTGCTTGAATTTTTTTAACAATTTGCTTGGGTTGCACCCACTGGTTGAAAAACGGGAATACTATATAAGGGAAAGTCAGACCGCGCATCCTCTTAAGGCTGTAGTCTGAATTTTAAATAAGAAAAATATTCCACCAACTTCATAAAATAATGTCGTTTCTAGACGAATAATAAAAATTCTCCAACATTATAAGTTTAGTATGTCATGGCGATTGTTTAGTATCGCAATATTGAATCAAACACTGATCTAAGTCTACTAATTGTTTTTTTTTTTATCTGACAAAAAGAAGGTTTTGCAGTTTTCAATTTTTTTTATTTGTTAATAGACTATAAAACTAAGCCATTTTTTTTTTTAAATTTTCATGTATCATGTTATCCGCGCTATGATTTTTAAATGTTTTGTATTTTTAAAATTACTCCGCGTGTGACGTCTCAAGTTCCCTTCCGTTTCTTCTCGGTCAGTTCTGCCGATTGGTCCGTGGACTTACCGTAAACCGGAAATCTTTCACAACTCTCTTATCATTGGTTGATTCATATGAATTAGTGACGTCGTCCAAAGTAGTTCGTTTTTATTAAAATATTTTTATTGTTTATTTATACATTTTCAAGAAACTTTGCCTTACTATTGCTGTAATTTTAACGGCGCGTAAGAAAACATTTTTATATTCAATATCCCGTAGGGTTAAACTTCTACATTGTTCGGAAAACGAATATGAAGATCAGGAAGATGGAAAAAATCGAATGTTCAAAACTTATGACAAACTCAAATTGTCCCGAAAGATTTGTAAATAATGGTTTCTTAGCAAAACTGTAATATATTTGCAGTTTATCACAAAGCAAAGCCAATAAAATTCGCACGCTAGTGAAATGAAATGAAAATAACAATAATTGCCGTACTCGGCGTTGCGCACAGTGGGGCCAAATTACCAAAAGGTCTCGTTAACTCATAAAAGGTTTTTTATATCGCTTTTACTCAAAAGATTTTAATCTAATTAGGTAGGTTTATGAAAATAAGAGACAAATTAATAAATATATATACTTTATTGAACATTTACAAGCAAATACACGTCGATTCCAATGTTTTTTTTTGCATGATAACATGATTTTATATGAGTTATATTAAGACAAATTGCATCTGAGCATTACATGATTTTTACTTGTATTGAAAGAAGGTCTACTCTTCATTACATAAATACACAGAAATAGTATTTTTTTTACTCATCATTAGATATTTCCGAGTCACCATCATCATCGGAATCATCGTTTTCGCTTTGGCTGGCGGACTCTACAGATGGAGGTATTATCAGATCCAAAGCGTCTTTCGGGAGTCTAGTTAGATTTTTTTCGGAAAGTTCCTCTTACCAATTATTATTGGATCCGATGAAAGTAAAAAAAAAATCGTTGGTTCACAACTCGTTGGGTAATAACTAAACGTTCAATTGTAAGATTAAGCATAATCTGTGAATCAGCATATACTAAAGTATCTGTTACATATATATTTTTTGGCTCTGGATAACATTGTTTTTTTTGGCCTGTACAATTTTGTAAGAAGGGTATATTTTTGAGATTTCGACCTAATTGTATTATATTGGGGCCGAGATAAGCCCGTTTCTATTAAAAGAGCTAATGCAGCTTATCCTGACATGCAATCGGACTCCTTGTAAGTTTAGTTACATTTACTTGAACCTGATGGATCAGTTATAATACCTATAACTAACTTTGAAGCATCTGTCTGTTCTGCAGCTCTGAGTTTAATTTGTGTGGCGTAAAGTAACTGAAGCAGAGGCGTTTTACGATTCCTTTCTGTAGAAAATCAATTTGATCCTCCAATTTTTCTTCTCTGGAGCTTTCCATACTCATACTTAATTCTTGTTTTATCATAAACAAAGTATTAGAACTGGTACCTGTGTGGAAAGAAAGAAAAACAAAATAAAATAAAAATTAGTGCATTTTTTATTTTATTATCGGTCATTTGAAATATGCTGTTATTTTTAAATGGGGCAAAAAATTAAAATATAAATATAAACAAGAATAATAACTGATTTTAAGTCAATTAATACATTAGTTCGATTTGTCTCAATTCATTACTAAACCTCTAAACACTGCATCATTTTAATGCGAATTTGGTTCCATCATTTTACATTTAAAACAACCGTATATTTAAATTAATTTAACTCTAAAAGTAGGATAAACACCTAACGTGGAAGGTTCCATATTAATACTTGTGATTTTTTATCACTAATAATTATATGAGAGAAATGTTTGAAAACAGGTGTTTTTTACATTTTTTTTTACATTTTTTTTGGACCACAACAGGCTAGGAGGACTAATTACAGTGGTGAATTACATCACAGAGCACCCAGGCTTGAGAAAAATCACATTTTTAATTTTTGTGTTCTCACCGGGAATCGAACCCGGAACCTTCCGTGCGTGAGTCAAGCGTCTTGACCACTACACCACGGAGGCCGCCGGTGTTGCGTTGCGCTGACTAAGAATAACGGACGTGTAACCTTTACGAGTAATTGGCTTCGACTGAAGGGTGTCTTGGCGAACGAGAAGGGTCTAACTTGTCTATCTGCTTGCTGTCATATGCTGTAGGTACCTTAGTCTCCAAATCACAACAAAGCGATTACTGAATCACATTTTTCATTTTTTTAGTTAATGTATACGAAATGGGAATCCTGCCCCAGTGTGCGGCGGCTAGTTTAGAAGCACGATTGCCTACTGACCCAGCTTCCCGCCACAAATCTTAGGGAAAAAAACCTTATAAATTGAATGCGGTGAAAATGAAGGTTCAGCATGCTTCAATCACTCTGACTTACAGTAGCGAAGGTGTGAGTTGTGAGTTGTGAGTTGTGAGTTGTGAGTGTCACGTGTCACTGACATCGCCAGTCAATTGTACAAAAAGTACAAAAAGACACACGCTGTTGAGTTTCCTTTTTTCTGTGCCCGTTTGCGACTATTGTTTCGTTTATTTTTTCTTCTTCGAAATAAATATTTTTTTATTGTACCTTCTTCGTAAGCAGATATTGAAGGTTTGTAAAGATTCGGTTAAAAATGCTTTTCATTATAAATGATTACGAGCACACTTTGGAAGCTTCGTGGCCCTGCAATATTGGAAGAAATATGGATGCCCTTATGGATGTACTTCTTCACAATATTTTAATTAATCCCACTTCGCCTGTTTATCTGAGAGAGCTCATCCAACCTCTTTCACAACACGGACTATCTCTTCATTCTAGTCAAGAGAGAACCCTTTTAATACCCTGTCATCGCTCTAATTTTCTTGCCTCCTCTTTCACAGTAGTAGCCGCTCGATTGTGGAATAATCTACCCGCTAATGTTAGAGACGCCCCTTCTTTATTAACAGTCAAGATTGAAATGTCACTATCTAAATATTTAAATTGTTCCTTTATCCTTCTTCTTTCCTTCCCATCCCCTCTCCTCTATTCATAGTAAAGTGTTATTTTTTATCTATATATTTATATTTGTTAATCTTTGCTTTTAATTTTTGTATAAAATTGTATGATTCAATATGTACATGTATTTATAATTTTCTCAAACTGAACGGTTTGGGTAGGTAGGAAGAAATTGCCTTAAGGCAATATGCCTGCCCTTATATGTATATTTATTGTATATGTATATAAAGTGTCAAATAAATAAATAAACAGATGTCCAAACATGGGCAGAATGGCAAATGTTTCATAGGCAGAATGGCCAGTATGTAAAGTGGTCACTTAAACCAGCCAAAGACAGGTCATAAGCCCCATAAATTGTATAAATGCCTAGACTTCTTAATTTCTTTCTCTAAAATGTTCTCGATCTCTGTCGTAATATTAAGCTATTTAAAAGGTCCTTATTTCCAGAATTCGATGCTCTGAAACTTAAACTGTTTTTCGCGTTTTTTTATCTGCTGAGTGTCAGTAAAAATAGTACTTTTATATAAAAATAATATTATCAAAACGTGTTTCTCGGATATTTAAGAAAATTGGTATTTTTAATAATAAAAACTTGTAAAAAGGTATTTAGTATTAATAAAATATTGTTCAGATATTAGTTTTCATTCCAAAGATTTTAAATGACTGAAATAAGATGAAATGGAGTTCGTATTATTTGACTAACTTTGTATACAAATACCTACAAAGTTACATAACACTCTTATTAATTGTGGTGGCCTTTAATCTATAAAACCAATTCCCTAAATGAAACACAGAATCTAGGTGTATAAAGATATCTATCAAATTATATGAAGCAATTGGAAGTTTGAGCGTAAAAAAGACTTGATAGATTAGAAAGTCGTAGAGTGACAAATAAAATAGAATTATTACTGTGTTAAGATAAATAATAATGAGTCGAGACGTCGGCGTCGAGACCAAGTGTGACATCGTGTTTACTTCATTATGTTTTATGTAGTACCCATATGCGAGTATTTACTATTTACTTACTTTTGTACCTTCACTTTAATAAGACATCAAAACATTCAAATAAACAAGTAATTAATGCCAGGCTGCATATCTACATTGAATTTTCTAAAAGTGTTTTAAGGAATTTTCCAAATGGGTGAAATAATTCACATTAATATCGCTTATACCATAAAGAATGTATTTATTTTATTAATTTTATTACTACAAAATTCAACACTAAATCCATCACTTTAACGTTTAAGTATGGCACCTTCTTACAAATATCCACCGTTTTTATTTTCTTCTGTTCAAGAAACTGATATTCAACGCATTTTTCTCCTTACAAAAACTAAATCAATGGGCAGTGATCATCTGAGTATGAAATTGATACATTTTATTTTACCTATTATTTTACTGGTAAAAACACACTGTAAATACTAGAGATTTTCCTAAAGCTTAGAAAAAAGCATTTATTATACCACTTCCCAAAAATTCATTACCTGTTTTTGTCAAAGATTACAGACCTATATCTATTCTCTATTTTTTTTTCCAAAGTCATTGAACGAGTTGTATATAATCTGTTTAGTTTTTATTTACTGTCAAATAATCTTCTTGATCCCATTCAATCAGGTTCTCGCGTACAACTACCGCTTTAATTAAGATTGAATATGACATAAGATACGCATTGAATAACAAAATGCTAACCTTGATAACATTATTTGACTCCAGCAGCGCTTCAACTCTGTCGATTTTGATATTTTGTTAGTGTTCACGCCAGCTGGTGCAAGATTCTCGCGTCGATGGTCTCTCCTTTCTTGGGTAACATGCGAATGAGGAAAAAGACACAGTTTCTTCAAAATACAATTTATTATCCAAATTCCGCAATGTCACATAAATCACAATTGAAAACAGTTTGAAAAAGTTGAGCAGCACAGTCATCAGATCAGCAATCAAATCAGACAAATCAGCTCGAATAAAACCACAGGGTAATCACTTAAAATTATGTACAAAAAGCTAAATGAATATAATCCACAGATCATATAAAATGATTAATGGGTCAATCGCGCTGGCGAACTTCTGTATAGCTGTGAGCCTTATAAAAACCAAAAATATATATGGATGTTCGTAGTTTATAGACAGAATGGTGAATGTTATCGTCAGTAAAATCATAACTTAAACCAACCAATGACAGGTCGGCTTTTATATTATGTAGATAGACCTCCAAATTATCTTCTCTGAGAACCTCGATTTCTTCGTCTTAATGTTTATATTTGAAAAAAATATTGTATTAATTTTTCACTTTGTTGGAGTTACAAAATATACCATACCATATTAGGTGCTTACCTATGAAATCTCCGTTTTTACAAAGTGGACAATTTGAACGTGGCTAACATTTGTTTGGATAGGAATTCTAAATTCAAATATTTTTTGCTTTGGACCTATGCTTTTTTTTTAATACCATTTAACAATAAAAAATTTTGTCGTTTGTTATTGCCCAGATATTTTTATAAATTTG
This sequence comes from Micrasema longulum, assembly GCF_059751315.1. Taxonomy (NCBI): domain Eukaryota; kingdom Metazoa; phylum Arthropoda; class Insecta; order Trichoptera; family Brachycentridae; genus Micrasema; species Micrasema longulum. The sequence goes on along the minus strand of NW_028277938.1, from coordinate 62,266 downwards.
ATGATGGATAAGTTGAAAATTCAAATTATTTTTTAATTCAAGTTCTGTCCCGGTACTAACGTGGCACAGTCGGCACGTAACATCAGTGATATGTATGGTACGAGCTAAACTGGCTAGTAAGGCACGAACGCACTGCATATTTTCGGTTTGATCGGTTTCATTCGGGAAATTTCGACCTCAACAATGACACCGTTGAAAACCAGAGACTAAGGTTGAAAACGAATAATTGAAAGCGATAGTGGAAACGGCCCCATCTCAAACTACGACTTAGCTAGCAACAATTTTCAACGCAAGTGATAAAACAATATTACTTAAAGTCGGCAAAATACAGAAGCTTGAGAATTTGGGTAGGTACCCGATGAGCCAAATGAACGTCAGCGGCATTTTAGCATCGCATTGCATTGCTTTGCTAAGCCGACACAGTAACGAGGGAATTCTGAGTCGGATCCTTACTTGCGATGAGAAATGGATCTTGTGCGACAGCCATAAGCGTTCATCGCAGTGATTGGATAAAAAGGCTCCAGTCAATGCCAAAATCGAAATATGGCCCAAACTAGGCTTATGGTAACGGTATGGTGGTCATATGTCATATGTCAGCGATATCTACTACAACTTCGTAAGGCCAGTCTTTACTGTAATTGCACACGTATATTGTCAACAAATCATGGGGTCATTCAACCAGAACCAATATCAACATGATACAAGATATACAGTATTCCATTATTAAGAAAGTTGGATCACTAGAATTATTCAACCAGAGATAACAGAGATAACAAAATACTCCTTTATAAATAACTCAAAACTCTGCCAGTACAAGGAATTCTGTGGTTCTGCATCATTTTAGAGCAGTATAATTCTTATACTTTTAAAATTGATCAAAATCATAATCACAACACTCGTTTACTTATAATGATGGTTTAGTGGTCCCTAAAATTAGTAAACAATATGGCAGTAGAACATTATATTAGACTGTACCTTACATTTTCAATTTAATTCCTACTGACCTTAGATTAAATAATGTATGTAACAAGAACAAAATTAGAGATGGGCTTCTTAATCAACAGTTTTTATATTAATTGTCTATAAATACTGTGTTCAAATTTGATTTATATGTACATTGTTTCTTCTCATGATATAAGTATTTGTTTTATTTATTTATTTAATTTTTTGACTGAGCAAATACAGTTAAACCACTGCTCCTTATTTTTATTGTAATTTTTTTTAAAGATATTTATTTTTAAGTAGGATTAATATTTATGTATGTAAATTTCACCAACAAGCCACAAAAAGTGGCTTGGTAAGGTTTTGTATTTATTAAATGTATTCCTTGTTTATGTACTTTAATTTTTATACATGTGTTCATTTAAATTTAAAAAAAGTATAAAAAAATGCAGGCAATAATGCAGAAGCTAGCAGTAAAACAACTGAAGCTGGTCAATCGCTCATTGTCACTTCCGCTTCACGACAACATCCGGCCGCACGCTTTACGGCAAACGGTCTCCAAGCGGCAAAAACTTAAGCTGGAGACTCTCCGTCACCAACCATACTCGCCGGACTTCGCTCCAACTGATAAGCATTTTTTCCCAAATTTGGACACATTTTTGCAAGGAGAAAATTTTATTCCGAAGAGTCCGTAAAAAATGCCTTCGTAGCATTTGTCGACTCCCGCCCCTAGGACTACACCAATCAACTCCCATTAAAATGGCAAAACACTATTTCTATTCATTCAATATATTGATACTCTAACCAGGCGAGACATAATATGACGACATATTGTATATATAACCCTAACGGGTTTTTTAAAAATAAATTAAAATAAATTTAAAAAATAACAAAAAAAATCTATGCAGAATGGCAATTTCATAGGTAAGCACCTAAAACTGTAAATGAAAACGAATAAAATGGTGGACAAATTTATTTTAACGCAACTGTATTTAAAAATGTAAACGTGTTGATAATAATTTAATGGAATCATAACTGATACATTCCCTTTGCTGTCATAATGTCTCACGTAACCCCAGCGCCAGCGTCCGTTACCAAAGCAAGGCTCTGTCGCGAGTTGCGGCCCAAGGCACTATATTTTAGCAAAAATAGTTAGGTAGAATAATCGGACATTGACCAATTACCTCAGTTACAAGTTCAACTCAAAATCTTATTTTAAAGTTTTGAGCTGAAGGAAAACATTTATGTAGGAAATAAATGTTATCAGGTTTAAATAATGAAACTATCATAAACTCTCGAATGTTTGTGTAATTTATCGACATTTTCCAATTCATTTGTAAACCCTTTCATGTTATTCGTCACCATCGTTCCCTTTCCGCACCTAATGGTGCATAGGGCACTGCATTGGTAGACCAATCGCAGCGTATCTTGATCATTTTTGTTACATTAAGCTTCAGGCGCCATTCCAGGGGACTATGAAATATTTTATTGTAAAAATACCTTTTAAAATAAATATTTCGTGTCAATCCTGTCGGGAACCGAACCCGAGGCCTCTTGCATGGTAGGCAAATGCGCTGACCACTACACCACGAGGCCGACTGGTTACTTAGTAACTTTCGGTTATTACATTAATTTATGATGTAACAAAATATTATTATTTTTAATTGGCGATATATTTTTTACATATTTTGTGAAGGTTGAGCCCTTTGATTCGTTTATTGTATAATTTCAGTCCCCGTTCATTATTCTAGACCGTAGGTTCTCAACGTGGGTTTTCTACTGCCCCCCTGGAAGTCTCAAACGCCCACAAGGGGGCGTTTGAGACTTCCAGGGGGGCAGTAGAAAACCCTGAGAAAATTAGGGGGCGTTGAGATGGCACAGTAAGGACGTGGGCAGGTAAAAAAAACATGGTCTACAAAAGACTAAAAAAACACGCTAATCACGTACCTACTAATAAAACAAATTATACTTTAATATTGGTTCATTCGTATATTGTAATTGTTTTTACCACGTGTGCAAAAATTCACAATTTACGGTAGTTCAGGAAGTGGACTAAAATTAAACTGAAATATTCTATTTACTTTCAGATCTACATTAAATTGGATGATATAAAAAAAAATGTTTTCATCAGAAATCATTGAATTAAAAATTTTAAAACTTCCGATTAAATTCGTGAGAAATGTCTCATATATAAATAAATACAGGTGAAGTTAATAAAAGCTTGTTAATAAAAAAAAGCAAAAAATACATTTGCCGCAATTAAGTTATGATTTTTTTTTCTTGAATAACGCGGTTTTAGCAATCCTGCGAGAATTGACAGTATTATCTGTGCTCGTTTTTACTTGCTCAGTGTCTTCGGGGCATTCGGGAGTCATCGAGTGAGCATAAATTTATTGATATCAGAGCAGTTAATAAAATTAAAAGTAACGACGTCGTTGAATAACAGATGATTTAGCTTTGATTTTTTTTTATTCTAGTAAAATGGCTAAATGCAGAGCCAATTCTACCATATAAAACAAAATGATCTTATAGATTTTATATTTGAAGCACTTATGGTGGTCTCAATATATCCCGCCATTGCCCGAACAAGGGTGAATGGATCCACCCTGCAGTGGCTTGGAGAAGCGCGTTATTGGAGCTTTGCTCCAGGCTCTTTGGCGAAGTAGAGCAGCGAAGTTGTTTACCCGTTCAGCTGTAAACATTTCGGAGGTACTGCAGTGATTGCCAATTATGAAGATTTCAACCGATTGCTGCTTCACACAGTAGTGCTCTGGTATTCAAAGGATATTTGTTTGACTCAATTTTACAATCTGGTTGGGTTTATGATAGAGATCCTAGGAAGCAAAGACACAGAATTACGCGACAACCTCGTCTAATCAAAGTACGATATTGCGTACTTTACAGACCAGTATAAATCCAACTTCAAGGCGATAATATAAACTCGATTAAGACAAGAAATGGCGTTGCTGCTTTTGTATCCCAACTGCTATTATACAAAAGAAATATCGGCAATTGGGAATTTAACAACTTCCCAAATTTATCGACAGTATCATTCAAGAACGACGACTTGCTTGTTTACTGTCAACACTTGGAAAACCTTCACGGTGATTTCAAGGAACGATTCCAGGATATTTTAAACATGGACATACCATACTAGGTCTTGGATCTTTTTTCAAACATTAACACAACAGGATAATCCCAGTTAAAAGAAGAACTAAAACGGACGACAAATGAGGAATTACAAATTCAATTTAAGAATGGCTACCAAGAATTTTGGCTGCAGAAGCCGATTTCGCAAATGTAAGCAGGATTATGTTCGATTATTCAACGATTTCTGATAGCATTTCCATCGTTCTACTTAGCTGGACGTGGATTTAGTACTGTAAAAAGTTGGCTCATGTTACTGAACGCGGCGGCTTAGGGTTGTTTTAAATCGAGCCAAATATTAACAAACTCCTTAAAACGCATCAAATTCAACCTACTAATTAGATAATTTATATATTCAATGTCTTTTGAATGTTAATAAAAATACTTCTCGGTATAATTAAGTATCCGTTTTAATTATTCTTATTGAAACATTCTTCTTTAAACTCAGAAATAGGAGAGGTGTCATATCCTATCTTACGACTTTACAATATTACAATGTAATTACCTACGTGTTTAAATATAATAGTGGCAATAAATATTTCAGATTCTCGACAGATGGTAAGTTAAAAAAAATGCGGGGGAGGAGAGCCTTTCTAGAGAGAAAAAAATATATTTTCATAGTGGGTGGTGGGCAAAATAAGGTTGAGAACCTATGGTCTAGACCAGTGGTCGGCAAACTCATTAGTCAAAAGATTCAAAGATCGGAAGTACGAAAATTAAGATTCGTTTTAAGAGTTCGTTTCAAACTGTTTTTTTTTAAAACCCTACACATCTAGTGCACAGTAAAATCAATAGCAAATATTGAAATATTTCAATTCAATTTTTTTTTTTAACACATGAGACCTACCCTATCCTAAACTCCATACAATGGAAAATTGTGTATTTTTTAGAATATAATAATTAATTTTACGGAATCTGTTCCATATAGTAAAAATTACATGTAAGTAAAATATAATACATATATACGAGCAATATTTTGAGTTTGTCCATTTTTTTTAATACAAGGACTTGATTCAATTCCCTGGGGAGCTGTTAATATTAACATAATTCCAGTCTTTGTCTACAAAAATTTGGACAAACACAAAATATTGTTGATAAATCCACCTGGTCTATGAAAAAAATTCAGGCGTTGCCTAGTATGTATATGAAATAATTTAATTAGATGAATCTTACCCGCATAAATAAAGGTTTCAGCTCTTTAACTTCGCAAACATCAACAGACGAAAGAATGAAAGGAATATTTAAATATGGGCAGAATGGTGAATGTTACACAGTGTGTAAAGTGGCCACTTAAACCAGCCAATGACAGGTTATAAGCCCTGTAGATGCCTAGGCTTCGATATTACCTTCTCTAAAATGTTCTTCAGTTCTGTATTACTCAAAATAAATTTTATTGAAAAGTGTAGTCTATGCACATGCCAATAATGGAGCCTGTTTGGAGCATTTACTTTAAAAAATTAAATTAAAACTACGTGTCTTTGTATTTTTAATATAACATAATCCCCTCTATTTATCAAGTAAACTTGTTTCTTTACTTAGGATCGTTGCGTAGTCTAACCAAAATAAGCTAGCCAACTTTTTGAGTTCGTCTTTGATGCACAGAAAAATATTGATTTTAGCACTTGTACAATTCAAGTTAACATGATGCTCTAACATTAGTCAAATTAAATTTTCAGGGTTACTTCTCCATAAATAAAAATAGTTTTTGAAATAGGTTGTAAATTTTTCTTTCTTTAGGTCTTTAGATTCTTTTGATCCTTAGTTATTACTACAAAAAATCTTATTTTACCGAAAATCATTTTATTATCATATAATATGAAATATACTTGAATATAGGGGGAAAATTTTTGTCATTTTTACGCAAAATAAAAAATAACCTACCTACACGAATTTTGTTAACGTCATTTAGAAAAAATAAAATCATCGCCTCACCATTCCCTGTGGATAACGTGAACTTTCATTACTTAAGACAAACTACCAGTTTTCAATTTATTTAACTAACTCGAAATACTTAAATAACATATTCCGCCCGGTGGATAACATCTCCGATTTTAATACTGTAAAAGCACCATTATGGAGGATACACTATTTTTAGCCTCTGTTTATTAAAAAAAAAAAATTGTCATTAATTTATCCAAAAATTAAATATTTAAAAATGTTTATCTATTGTTACGAAAGGCCTCAATTCGTATGTATCATACGGAACCTCCATTAAATATTATGCTGAGCAGTTTTACAACAACACCAACGCCACGTTTGGCAATTTGTTTGTTATTTTTTTCATCAAACTGAAACGCAGTTATAATTATTTTAATAAGAATTTAATCAGATTAAGATCTAAATTATCGATGCTAATATGGCCACCGAACATTGTTAAAGTGTGACGCAAAGCTTTTTAGTCGTTACCAATAAAAGAATCCCACAATCATTTTTGACTGAAATTATTCATTTATTTATTGAATTGAATTCCATATTTAATTTGGTAATGTATCCAAAATAAAACAAGTTTATTGGATTGTAATTCTACTTTATTTTTTATAAAATATACAAAGGGTATATTAGAGTTTGTTGGAAAATGTCCTAACAAGACGAAACGCGTCACAATATACCCTTTGTGTATTTTATAAAAAATAAAGTAGAATTACAATCCAATAAACTTGTTTTATTTTGGATACATTACCAAATGAAATTATTCATTTATTTTATTGCAGTGGGGTCCGAAATATTATCAAGAGCTAGCAATGTGGCATAACAATAATGGAATATGTACTTTTCACAACTAAATGATCATAAAATAATCATATTTTAAAAATATCATAATTACTTAGTGATATTTCAACAAAGGTATTCTATTGAAGAACCTCTTAAAGAAGAAAATATGGAAGACTAGGCATTTATAGAGCTTATGATCTATCATTATCGTAATAAGGAACTTAAGTCCCACGGGAATTCGGATATAAAAAATTTATTATAATTGTAAAAAATAATTAGAACATTGAATTGTGTAGCAAAGTTTCTTGAAAATGTATGAAAAAAATAATAAAAATGAACTACTTTTTATGACGTCACTAGTTCTTCCGAATCAACCAATGATAAGAGAGTTACGATATATTCTGGTTTACGGTAAATCAACTGACGAATCAGCAGAACTAATCGAGAAGAAGGTGAAGAGAACTTGAGACTTCACACACAGAGTAATTTAAAAAATATAACATTTTAATAATTCATAGAGCTGATAATACGACACATATACATATATATTTAGATTTTGGCTTAGTTTAATAGTCCAGTAACAATAAAAAAAAATATTAAAAAATCACTGAAATTCTCATTCTATTTTAGATATTTGTATTGAATCATTTTATATTTAAACTAATGTTAGAAAATATCAGTACCGGTGAATTTTTTAAATCTGGCGCAATACTTACACAAACGCATTGTGTAGTTAGTATCTGTGAATATCATGGTATGACACATAGCACAGCATACGCATTATGAAAATAATCTCTGTCTCTCTCACACTCCGACGCGTTATGAGCGTGACATAGAAAACTATTGCTTTGTTAGTTGCTAATGACGTAGTAATAAAATATACGCAGTATGCTTATGCGTTCGTCTGAATTTCGCTGCGATTCTTAAGTAAAAATATGATAATTTGTATCCGATGTATATGTATTAAGCTTTGTATTAAAAACATCAGTTTATAAATATATATTTTTATTTAATCAAATAATGTATTGGTCGATTATCTATTGCTGGCGCGTTCGCAAAACTTACACAAAAACATTTTTAATGTACAGAATATTGATTTTAAAAATCTTGATATTATATTTCATGTTTTTAAAAATCTCTTTTGGATTAGAGTGAAAAAAGTCACTTGAGAAAATTATTAACTTTTAAACAAGCATGTTTTTTTTTTTCACAACAGGCCAGGAGGCCCAATTACAGTGGTGAATTACATCACAGAACACCCAGGCATGAGAAAAAATTACATTTAATTTTTGTGTTCTTCCATGTGTGTAACAATAAAGAGAGCACATTTGGTTAAAATTTAATATAACCATTTTTTTAATCAACATCCTGTAAATTTTAAATGCTTTTGTGAGTTTTGCGAATGCGCCAGCTTTAGTTAAGCAATCAGTATATACCACTTACCATTTTATATTTGTTATTACCTACATCAAATAAAATGTCCATGTTGCTTTAAAACTTATGGGAAAATATTGCATATTTTATGTATTCTGGAAATTTTAACCTAAATTAATGTAATTATTAATTGAATTGTAAAATAAAAATTTCCTTGTTTCATATTTTTTGTTACTCCAATATAGACATCCGATGATGTGGGGAAATATTAAAAAACTGTTTGTAGATACCATTTTTTTTTATTTTACACCATTTGAACATTTATTTAATAAATTTGAGTTAATCCTTTTAAAAAGTTTACAAATCAATTACAATTTCACATAATTATATATATTAATAATTTGGAACATTTTAACACGTCTAAATTGATCAACGAGTAGGCGGAACAATACAAAAGTATTTCCTCACTACAAATAATGTAATATAACCATTTCCAAACATGTATTTTGATTCATACAAAATTATATAACCACATTTCAGTATAGAAGCGAAGCAGCATTGTCACATCAGTTATAAGGAAAAAAACAACAAAAACACTTTAAAATAATCAAGATTTTTCGCATCCCCCAAAAGGAATATAATTATTATCAAATTGGTAAAAGGCATAAATATAGGTGATTTTCTTATGATGTTTCCAAATTTATTAGGCTATTGTTTTGCCCTTTAAAAAAACATGATTTTGCTCGCAACTTTCGTATTTTATCCGCCACATTGCCATTACCCGTGTCGGCTGTTGGAAAATATTTGCACACAATTTTAAGAAAAATCTCAATGTATGGATGTGAACATTATTTTTTATTTAAAAAATACAACGAATGTGAAATAATTCGTAATTCATAATAATTTCTTTACAGTTCTTTGGGTATCTTTTTCAAACATTGGAAGTTGACATCTAAAGCACTCCAATCTATTTTATTTGCATACCAAAATGGTTCAACTTGTTCAATCCATTTAAACAGGGAGCAAAATTTTTTCTATGGCACACATATTTCTAACATAGGTTTCCATTTCTGCTTGTAACATTTCAGTAAAATAAATGTATTCAATAATTATGCACTTGCTACTCGAATTGTTTATTAAACTGGCTGCAGAATATCATTGTTTTTTTTTTGTTTTTTTAAATTCCTGCCTTCACTTCTAAATCCCTCGTATAAACAAAGACAACAAGTAAATTAATATATCTCTACCAAAGGCAAATATACATAACAATTTATATTTTATTTTTAAAAGTTATTATTACGAGTCGAGGTAATAAACATGTCTTTGTAATCATAACATAATAATAATAGAAATAGCTAAAAAAAATAAGTAAATTCATAAAATATTAAGGTACATTTTAAAAATATCAGGTTTGTATATTAAAATTGTAAAAATAATTTTATATGGCATTAAAAATACAAGATAAATCTTAATCGTAATATTGATGACTTACATAAAACATTTATACACCATTTAATGGTGAACAACATCCGTACACGAGTACACGGAATATTACTTTCCCCGAACATTTATAGATAACATCACTGGACCGGTCATTAAGTTCGCACCGTTCATCATCTCGCACATCTCGCGCGCCCGTTACATAATACATAGTTTACAGTATAACTATTCCAAGCAGATCTGCTATGAGGGGATGTAAAGATCGTCCTTCAGCCAGTGGGGGATGGTCTTGTTGCCAAACTTCTTCAGTAGCTTGACCAGAGCCGTGTTGTGCGCCATGTAGTAGCGCTGCAGGAATTTGGAAGATTTCTCTTCCATGGGAGCGTAGATTCTTCCTTTGGACTTGCCCAGACACTTGGTGTGGTCGCCGTTGATAAGCTGACAGTAAAACCCCTCTTCTTCGGATCAAATCTAGAAAATAATTGTATTACAGAAACTTATTTATACAGAAAGAACAAGTCGGTAGCTATATATTTTTTTAAGTGAGATCTCTTCATAACTGGCATCAAATAATCATTGTGTAAAAAGTCAATAGAAATATTTCGTAATTGAATACAAAATATAACGTTTTATAATATTCTACTGGTTGTATTTGAACTGTTGATTTGGGATAAGCTTTTATCTTTAAAAGTGTAATATGTCACAACTAGTAACGTTTTAGTTGCCAGCTTGTGCCAGAAATCCGACAATATTACCTCAAGGTGAAACAGCTTTTACAAAAATACTAAAAACATAAGTGGAATAAAATATGTGCTTGAAGGAGTTGTAAAAATTATTCACAACTTTAATAAATACACATAATAACTTCAAAAATCGTATTGTGTTATCACCATGACACTTGTACCATTTATTAACTTTAGAAAGCGTATACAACAGACAGAAAAATTATTAAAAAACTTATATACCTGATGAAAAATTATTAATTAGACAATTTTTTAGGTTTGGTAAACATTTGCACTAATTCATATACTTATTATAAACCCTCTTTTAAAGGTTTATAAAAAAAATATATAGAAAATGAAACATACTTTAAATGCTTAGTGTAATCGATGCAGGGAGAAATCTTGAGAAACCGCTGTAGAGAATTCATGACTTGAGCTGGATCCGATCTCAGATCAGAACCATCAATAATGTGAAGCTGATTCGGAGTGTATTCCGCCAACCATCTCTCAAGGTGATGACTGTACTTTCCCGGGTTCAAGCATCGATTTCTGTCGAGACCAAAGTAAAACAGAATAAATCACACATAATGACATGATAATTTGCAGAAACTATATTTACTTTTTTACAAGCATAACATAATAATAACTAGGCATTTACAGAGTTCTTAAAAAAAAAAATATCATTTTTCCTGTGTTTGAATATCCATATTTCTACCATGTGTTGCTCTTTGAAGTTGTGCCATGACTGAACATCGCACAATATGCGAGACTGACAACACAGGGGGCGCTGTCAAAACGTAATAAATGAAGAAAGCAAGAAAGATTGTTCTCTTTTTTACGCCTGAAGCCTCTAAAGTAATATGTGACATCTAATCTCTGAAGCCCTTGATTGTAAAATTATTCTTGCCATTTGTAAATTCAGTGAAAAATAAATCGTAAGTAATTCCAATCGCGTATCATTTGATAAACATAACCTAATTAAATAATATTAAATCGGGATAATGAACATCGGATCATATCCCGACAAAGCAGTACAGCTAGAAAACCATTATTATCAAATACCAAAAATTTCAGAATTCCTTGTAAAAAACTTTTACATCGGCTATATTTATATATATCTTTATTTATTTCTTTAGTTAAACATAATACGTGTATAGTGTAAAAACATTTTTTTTGTAATATCCAGTATTGAACATTTATGAGCAAGCCAAAAATATTTATACTGAAGATAAAAATGAAATAATATAATTTGACAATATATTTCTTTTTGGGGTGATACCGTGTGTGTTGGATTTGTTCCGACGTTTTGGCTACCTCAGATTCACTCAGTTTACCCTGAAGATGGCTCCTGTAATGGTAGCCGAAACGTCAGAACAAATCCAACACACACGGTATCACCCAAAAAATAAATATATTGATAACAGTGACCGTTAAAACCTTCGCACCTCTTTAATATAATTTGTGTAACAAAATATTTTTTTTTTAACAAATAATTCTGAAGATGTTTAAACATGAATATTTATTTTTGTGATGTTTCAAAATACATGGCAGTGTCAGTCAAGGAACTATTACACAACAAAATATACCTTTTCATGAAGCTTAAGTGGTTGTACCTATGTATATTAATTACCTCAAGTCCCTCAGTGGTTTAGGTGAAGTATCATTAGCAGATATAACTTGATGAAATGTATAATTGTTTGCAACAACATCTCCGCGATACTTGATATGCTGATACCATGAATAAGCTCTGGAAATAAAAGAGTACATTGTTATTTAATTCATTCAAAAATATTATTTGTGTAAAATAAACATATTTTTATTAAATGACAATAAGTACCTTTATTATACAAACATATTGTGGATTTGCAACATTATATTAAAATATTTTTAGTGCAATTTGTATACATTTGTTTTATTATCTGATTGAATATGAAGTTTGTTGACAAAAGATATTTACGCAATACACAGTATGTGATTCAATTAAATAAATTTTACCTTTTAGCGGGAGAAATTAAGATGGTGACTAGTTTAGCATTTGGCAGTAAAGCGTGAGCTCTCTTAGGAACCAACTCCCCATCGAAGTAAGTAGCCGATTTCTCAAATGTGTAACGACTGGAATTCCCTTGCAGCGAAGGAAAGAAGTTCATATACCTACAAAAATTATTCATTTTTATGTTAATTAATGTCACTGCCTTTCAATTAAAAATTCATAGTTGCAGTGATGATTTATGCACTATACAAGATATTCATAATCAATTCAAATATAAGATATTTTAGTAAGAACAAGCGGACTGCGATAATTATAAACATAAAACATTGTTTATTATCAGAGAACCATGTAAATTTTATTATAAAACAGTTTAAAAAATAATTTTATGGGAAACATTTAGAAATAAAAAAACATACAAGCACACAATAGAAATTAACTTATTCATTATTTTACTGACAAATTAATGTCACTTATATAGTTTTTTTTTAATGTCAAGTATTCTACTTTTTAACCTATCTGCAAGTCCCGACATAACGTGGGATTTTATTTCTAGCAAGTTGAGACATGAATATGAAAAGTATAAAAATAACAGTAAGAAATAAATATCCCATCTATGTTTCACTCTAAATTAAAAATAACCGTACAAAATAAAAAGTTTCTTTGATTTCCTAAACAATTACTGTATATTTGAATTAAGTAGTAATAATAAAATTAATTATTTGATATTCTATTTACATATAGTAACATATACATACATATATATACGTACACAATAATTTTTTTTTTTTTTTTTGCGACACAACAGGCCAGGAGGCCTAATTACAGTGGTGAATTACATCACAGAAACCCAGGCTTGAGAAAAATCACATTTTAATTTTTTGTGTTCTCACCGAGAATCGAACCCGGAACCTTCCGTGTGTGAGTCAAGCGTCTTGACCGCTACACCACGGAGGCCGCCACATATACATAATATAATCTCATAAACCACTGATTAAGTTTACTTACAAAAATTTATTGTCTTTATAAAAATTCAAGAGGAATTATAAAAAAAAACACAGATAAATAAATAATGAATATATCTTCAATCTAAATATTTATATTTAAAACCTATGTTTCAATATTGAAACAATCTCTAGCAACACTATTTTATGGAAAATAGAGCTGTTTTCAGTTACAATCCAATGAATAAATAAGAGCTATGAAATTGATGAGGTCCACTCACCAATCCAATCCCCTGTAATAATTATTGGCGTTGAAAAACTGTATCTCTTCATATGTCGTGGGGCTCGGTAAGTTGCTGGCCAGGGCAGGGTGCATACTGAGGAAGGAGTAGAGAGCCGTGGTGCCCGTCTTCTGGGGCCCGATGACCAGAAAGTGCGGGAGGGCGGAGCACGACTTGTTACGAGACCAGATCCTCTGGTGACGGATGTCATCGCAGGGATTCTAACAAACATATAAAATTATTATCAAAACATTGTTATCGACAACACAATCAATTATATTTTACACATGAATACAGTAAAATCATATTTTTATTACTCCAGAAGAAGCAACCTTAAAATAAAACATTTTGGTTTACTTATTTAAATACTGTACACCTCATTGTTTCCTCATTCATAACAAAATAGTAGTTCCATATTTTATTCAAATAATGACACAATATTTCTGTGTTTGAATCTTGTTCCAAACATTTAATATTTTATATCAGTACAAAAATAATGCAAGGTACTCAATAACACTTTTTTTTAAAACTGTTCGGTAATTTTTTCGCCCACTCTGATAAAATTTATTTTATAATATAAACAAATATAATCCTAGGAGTTAGTTATTCACAGATGTCACTTATCAACAAATGTTCAGGGAATATTTCGATACAAACTTTTTGGCCATCTATCGTGCACTTATTAAACCTGTAATGCACCTGTAAAGTCAAAAATATCTAAAGACAGTTGCCGCGTACGGGACTCGATTTCTCAGACTGTCTAAGGATAGTTTCCCCTGGGATTGGGTTAACATTAGCGTGGCTGTGAAGCTTCTTCCAAAATGTGTTCTATTCTATAAATTCAATAAATCTACAGGATTTTTTTTAGCCAACAGGAGTATATTAGTGAATTTAAACATGGTTTAAGTTTTAGATATACAGTATAATCCATAATCAAACATTGTGAAAAAGTATTCCTTTTTTTTACTTTTTACGCACCACAACATGTCAAATTGTTCCAACTCAGTAGTATAGGTAGTATAGTTCCAACTCAGTAGTATGGCTAAGAACACCCAAGCTTAAGAAAATTATAATCGTTTTCCGGGAATCATATGTAGAACCATCTTGTGTGAGTCAAGCGTATTAGCCATTACGCCAGGTGTTAAAAAATATTCAAATAATTCTAGTTAAGGGATTTTTTTAATATACAAAAATGATACATAATATAAATATGTTTACCCCCCAAACAGGATCCATCTCCTCAGGGTGCAGCTGAAAGTACTTTTGTGCCAACTGAAGTGGGGGAGCCGAGGTGAGGCGGAGGTGTGTCCAGCACCTGATGAATTTCAGAACAGACTCGAACGTGTACAGGGCAAGTCGATCATTGCCATAATTGGACATGTGAGTCATGAACACGTTAATCTGCCAACAAAAAATAGATTACCTATCTAAAAAAAAACACAGTAAATACAACTATCCATCTTGTGACGGAGTAGTTAACGTATTTAGCTACTATGCACACGTACAAGTTCTATTGTGCCTACAAACACAAAAGAAGTTTGTATGTTTACTTGGTTCACTGACAGACACATTAACATAAGATTATTAAACATTCTAACGCACTATACATATATTTCATAAGTTAACTTTTTGCTATAAAATTATATATAAAATCAATCCTCTAAGAAACTTACAGGATTGTAAACAATAGTCTGAAACAACTCTCCTCCCTGAATAGACTCATCAAGCTTGTCCCTTCCCCCGGGATATCGATCTATAAGCAGAGTGTGAGTAAAAAGTCCACACGTCTGCCGAGGTAACACCATAATGTTGCGATGGATGAAGCCGCGTCTTAATCTAGAAAAGAAAATCATTATTTGTACATAAGTTACGATACGTGGACGAATACTCACAGTAAAATTAAGTAAAAAAACTTATAGAAATAACAGTAATTATTTTGTGGAATGTGAAAAACTGAAATTTCATAATGAAAAAAGATATGTTTTGAAATCTTTCATGAAACATAATTTTTTTTTTACACCTAAAACATCCGAAAAAATATAGACGTCACAATGGGAATTCTTTTTTTAAGCTTATTTATTTTTTTAAGGTGACAAAAGCTTTTTAACTATTCCTACATTCTACAACCTTTCTACTAAAATTTTAGTTTTTTTTAAATCCAGATTCCAACGAATAATATAGACTTGAAAATGCAAACAACAATCAGAACGAGCAAACGTCAACATTTGGCGTGGCGGGAGAGCAGTGGTAGGGGGGAGTTTTAGTTACCATAAAATATGACAGTGATTCTTCCGTATTTTTGTGGCAGCTGTTTCACCATCTTGAAGCTCTCAAAGTTGACAAACAACAAAATGGAGTTCTATTCCACAAGTAATCCATCACTAGTCACAAAGTTGCTAACCTGGCAGGACGCAGATGCGGATACTCTTCAGTGCTGGTGACGCGGATCTTCCAGACCTTCTTCCAAGCCGTGTAGAGCAGCTCGTGGGCCGGGTACACTCCCGAATGGTGAGGAGACACGGAGTAACCCGAATCCACCGGGATGCCGTTGGAGAGCGCGAAATCCCGGTTCAGGTTCATCTCGTACTCCAACTGAGTCAGGTTGTCGTACAAGTGGGGTTGCTGGTGATTCCACATGTGAGAAAACCTAAACAAAATTCATACACATCAAATCATCTTTAATTATGAGTATTTTACCCGGGTAAATAATCAGCATTACACGGTGGCAACTGTGTGAAATATCACATATTGAAAACATAATCTTTTCATGAGAACTGATTAAAGACATGTAAATATATCGTTATAATTTAAAGACCTTTTTTAATAAAACAAATAAAAACAACTTTCTTTTTAACAGGTTTTTTTTTCTACCGACCAGTTTCAAAGCTATACAAGCTTCTTTATCGAGGTATACTTAACTAATTAATTCTATCCTATTTTATTTTATCAGTATTACGCTGTGTATAGAACTAATAAATCAAGTCTTTTTGTGTTGTAAGGATGGTAATGTGAGATAGTAAACGCTCAAAACTAGACTTTAGAATTCATTAGTTAAGTATAGCTCGATAAAGAAGCTTGTATAGCTTAAGCTAACGACTTTACTTACTAAACTTCATGAGGATAGTATGGCATTAGAATGGTAAGTCTAAAATACTCAAAAATATTTTTTTGAGTAGGTATTTATTATGTTTTTGACATAAAATAGTTTAAATAGCTGCCATTGGTAACTTAGTATTATATTTTTAAAAGAAGGATAAAAAGGATTACCTACTCAATCAATTATGTAAGTAACACATTTTAATGAAAAAGCACGATTGGCAAACTGATTAGTGGGAAATGACGGTACAAAAAGTGCGTTTGAAATGTGTAAAAGTTTTTTACCCCATTTTATATAATTTATTTTTTTAATTACCACATGAATTTGTTGGCGTATTCAAGAAGCATATCATCTCCTCTATTCTCCTCTTCTGTGCCATGGTGAAAATATTTTCCACTAAAACCGAGGTTAAACTTAAATCCTGGTACAAATTGTCTTATCCTGTTTTGTGTTGATAATAGAGCTTGTACATCATCAGTTCGCATTCTTATCCCTGTAAAGAAACACACATTTGAATAAATAATTTTTGTCAATAAGAGAGTGAATTAGAATATGAATATGTAGTAAGTATTTTTTAAAAGAATGAAGTAGTTTTAACGGATATTTTTTTAAAAATCTTATGAAATCATTTTTTGCATCACAAAAAGTCAAGAGGCCCGATTAAAATGGTGAAATACAGCATGAAATATTTATATTTAAAACGTAACATTGGATTTTTTTTAACCCACACGGAATTGAACCCTGAACACGCATGTGAGGTAACCCGTCCATTACTTGAAAGTTTTTTTCACAATAATATTTATAATTATACACTAATACAGTGATTGGAATGTCAAGTAGTACCATATCTAAACATATTGATTGATGAGGAAATATATGTATGGCTGGCACTTGAACTAAATTAGGAGACTGAAATAAAACACAAGATTAATGATGTTAAATATTTTCACTAGGTATAATATATTTATAAACCTCTTTCGCCAACAAATATATCATCAATATCGACCAGCAGCATCCTATCGAGACTGAGGCTAAGTTGACCATGGCTGAGATAACTGAGGGAGTCAAGGAATAGAAGTCGGTGTAACCAGAATCGCAGACCAGAACCGAACAGTACTCGCTGTATGGAGTCAAGGTGCCCGTGGTCTTGAATAACTGTGGTCAGTAAAGTCCGGTTTGCTGAAAAATAATAAACAGCATTACTTAGTTTTTTTATTGAAATCTCAAAATATTAGGAAATAATAATCATTATCATCATTTCCTTTCCGCACGTAATGGTGCATAGGGAACTGGATTGGTACACCAATCGCAGCATATCTCGATCAATTTTGTTACATGAAGGTAAGTTGATCAGTCTTACACTTCAGGTACCAGTCCAGGGACTATGAAATATTTTAGTGTGAAAACACCCTTTTAAATAAATATTTCATATCAACCATGTCGGGAATCGAACCCAAGACCATGATAGGCAAACGCGCTGACCATTACACCACGGGGCCAACTAGGAAATAATGCTCAATAAAAATATTGACATTAATAAGTGCCAAGCAAATTAGGCAAAACAGTTTTAGTGAATATAATTGAGCTTTACTAACATTTACCATCCATATTTTTAAAGTTAAGTTTTTGATAAATTGTCAAAATGGCAAAAAAAAAACATTCTATGATTTTTTAAATCACAGCGGACCAAGGGAATTACAACATAGACTACCCAGGCTTGAGAATAATCACATTGATTTAATTATTGTGATCTCAATAAAACTTGGAATCCCTGTGCATAAGACAAGTATCATTACACCACTAAGCCATCATAATCATCGTCAATCAAAGCAACAACTTGTGGTAAAATTAAAACAATATTGAAATTCGATAAAATCTGGTAAATTGAGAGTTCATAAACTAAATGCAATGATTGTTTACCTTCTGGATAATCTGGAATGTTTCTGAAAGCCCATTCCACCGGTTCATACGTGGAACTGTTGGGCTGGAATATTGTCCAATCGTCTCCGGGTAAAGCACCCCAAGCAGTCTCTCCAGATTTAGTAAGCCGTAACACTGGACTAGCAGAATTTAAAGTGGCATCCTGTAAAACAAGACATTCATTTATTTAATTACATAAGTTTGTTTTAGGACAATAATTTTGTTTACATATCCTCATTCGCAGAATTGCACTGATTCTTTATTTTTACATATTTGGAGTAAATTAAATTTTAATTATTTACATAAACAAGGAGAAAAATTGTCGATTTTTGTGAAAGTGAAGAGTTAAAACTTTTATTTTAGATAGGGTAAGATTTATCTCACTGAATTATTTCACCAGCATACTAGGCAGCGCCTGAATTTTAAAAAAAATATGCTTCTTTTTGGACCAGTCGGTTTAATCAACAATATTATAGCTTCTCAAAAAGTAACAGTTAGAAGAATTATAGAAATAAGGATGTTCAAACAAAGGCAGAATTGTGAATGTTACACGGTGTATAAAATAGTCATCTAAACCAGCTAATGACAGGTCATAAGCCCTGTTAATGCCTAGACCTCCATATAAACTTCTATAAAATGTTCTCCACCTATGTTGTACCTCCTAATATGTTAATGTTTATGTGACTTCTAACTATCATAAATAGATTCCTAAAAGTCAAAATATTTTGTTGATTATTCGGTAAAGTAGACACGAGACACCAGTTGATATGAATTAATATTCAAGACACAAATAGGCCAATGATGACATAATTAATTACACATGATTTATACAAGATGTTTACTTTATAATGTGATACTTAAATTAATAGTTCTCTTGAAAGCTTCAAATGGTAATCGAGTAGAAAAATAAAACACATTTTGAAATCAGTTTAATCAAAAGTTAGTTAGGCATAAGGTATGTTGAGTATCATGTTTTAATGATAAATCCAAGCTTACATCCTGTTTGCTAATGATAAATGAGTCCCCCGTTTCCCATACACACTATCTCTGCCAACGTGAGATGACAAGTATTGGAAACTCAAATTATATAAAATAATAAACATTCGTATAAGGTATATAATCATATTTAGTTTTTATGTAAAGTCTACTAAACTAATTTAATACCCTGTGATAATTTTATAAAATTTAAATCATAATTTGTTGTTTGTAACCAAGAACTTCGGGATAGTTAAGGAAGTTAAGGATATCATAAATGTATAGAAACAAAATTAAATTATTAAAAACTTAAGCCATCTTTTATGACAGAACGGGGGAGCGGGAGATGCTCCTAATCAGATAAAAATAATTGCCCGTAACAGTCTATAAAACGCGTAAGTAATATTGTAGGATTTCATTAACAATATACTTAGTATACAGGCCTTATAATGATATCAAAGGTCCTTAGAAATTTCATAGACATATTTTTGTTGAAAAAAATTATATATGTACATATACATGAGAAAAATTAACAATGGAATCAAATTAAATGTACAAAACATTAACAATTTTGAAATAGGATTAGCAACATATGTTAGAGGGACTTTAAGTTAAATGATTTACGTTAGTTAGTTTATACCTTGAGGCGTAGATTTGTGTGGATAAACAGTGGAAACCCGGGCAACTGGGCTCCGACTAGTGTCTCTTCTGAAGGGCTCAGAAAGCCAACGATGCCAACAGAATATTCTCTACAGTACTTGTCCAATAGTTCACGATTCCACTTATCCATTAAAAGATATTTGGAGAGATTCTCAAACACTATCACACCATACCGTCCTTTGTCTAAATTTGTCAATACTGGTAAACTTTTGGCAGATACTTCAACCTTATATCTGTAATGAGAGGAATTCAAATTTACATTCTACATAATATTATTTAAACTTATATTGAATGTGCAATCTATTTATAAATTCATATTGTGAAAAGCTCTATGTTTATTTCCTACTTCAACAATAAGGATTCATTTATAAACCACAAGAATAAAATAACAAAATTAAATTAATATGTTAACTTATTGTTGTCAACTTGGAATAGACAAAAGGTAAAAGTAGCAATGAAAAACATTCATGACAACCTAAGTACAAATCAATTGCCAATAACTGAAAATGTCTTTGACAATATTTGGATCTCTTAGAATCATATATTTCATGGTGAAAACACATTGATATTGTGAAAATAAAAATCTACCGCTCATTTACAAAATGAAAAAACCTATTGTTTCATACTTAATTCTATTGTGGACTAGCAGTTCGGCAATATCTTTGCACAGTTTGGAGTAAAGAGATTCTCCGAATACGAGAACTTTAGGATCGATTCGCAACCGCGCTTGGGAACGATGATCCGGCGGGGGTTGGGGGGGAGGAGCAGAGTGGGGGCCACATCGCACAAGAACCTGTGGACGATTACTCCGCTGTATCAACCTGAGAAAGAAACATACATAGAGATAATGATAATACAGATTTCTTTTTTGTTTAAATTATCTTAAGGGCGGTATTAATATTCACATTGTGATACTTACATAATATTTTATTTATTTAACTAAGCAAGTAGAGGAATGAAAGTAAATACTATGCATAGTTAAAAGTAAATTCGTAATTATTTTTAAAATAATAATGTAGATCAATTTTATTACTTAATTTCCAATTTTATATGAGAGTTGATACAGACCAGAATCAAATAATTCCTCGGTTGTTTGATTCTTGCCTGATGTGTAAACACAAAATGGATAAAATGTCTATATGAAACTAGCCAATAGTAATAAACTTAAAAGGGGTGATAATAAAAATAATTAATTTAAATTTGAATCAATGATTTAATTATTAAAATTGAGAAGTGAGAAGTTAGTTATAGCTTATATTCATTTTAAAATTAGATTTTTATTTTAATAATTTGGATTATAAAACAACGCAATGCTAAGACTTACGTGGAGAATGGTGACGTGAAGATGTAGTTGGTATAATACACAATAAGTAACAGAGTGAGGAGGATGACACCAGCAACACACTTACGGACATTGATAACTTTCGTGAGAAGGAGCCACATACGCGGCCCGTAGCGCACCTTACTACTCGGTAACACCACCATAATACTTAATACACAATTAAAGTTCCTCTTATTCCATATGGCACATCTACACATCAATGTCTGATTTACACAAAAACATACATAAGCTACACTTTCACATAAAACAATTGACTATGTACACAGACTACAACTATTAGGCAAAATTGTTAATCACTTGATATTAATTGATAATTTTAAGCCGTTGCTTTTATGGATATGTAGAGGATTGAATTGAAACAAAACCACTAATTTCTAACATTAAACGGAATGTTAGAACGCACGAGTAGTGTGTTATTAATTCTTTTTAGGCCAAAATAAAACAGGAAAGGTAAATTGCTTTAAAATGTTGTCTTAAAAATAATAAATTTTGATAATTGCTTTGTTCTGATCTCTTGATAGTCATTTGCACGTCTCCATTTTCCATGTTTCCATATTTCTTGGTACTCAAAAAGAGGACTGTGTAGCGGGAAATCTGGCAGTGTGATGGCAGAACCTTTCAACCCTTTTGATCGTTTGGCCATGTTGTTGTTTCTTATTTTGGACAACTTCCGGGGTACAAGCTAGCGGGTCAATGCTCAAGATGGCAATCTCATGATGGTAAAGAGATGTTTGCTGAGATAAATTCATCACGACACTTAAATGAAATGTAAATCCTTTGTGAAAAAAAAAATTCTGATGAAAAGCATTCCTTTACATTTTTGTGACTGTAGTATTACTCGGGAGAAAGAAAAACTGAAACAAAAATAAAACAAATTAAAAAAAAAAAGACAAAACATAATATTTATAATATTTACATTTATAAAACCCATGTGACATTGATTCATTAAAAAAAGTGTGAGTAAGAATTTTTTTCTTAAAAGGGTTAGATGCAATTTTACACATATCTTTTTGAGTTACAATATTTACAAAATGGCAAATGACTACAGATTCTGAACCCAGAAAAACAAGTTTTCTACTAACTCATGATTCCAAGGCATATCTTCAGGCTCACAGTGTGGTACCTAATTCAGCAATTTTGCCCATTTTTAAAGGGCCTTGTAACTTTTTGGCATACACAATATAATTGAAATATAAATAAGCATCAAACACCTTACAAATATTATAGTGAAATAACACTGCATGAAGTTAAAAATTTACAGTGCCAGAGGAGATTTATTTCTATATACTTAACTAAGTCATAGCTATATTCAGATTTTGAGAAAAAATAGTGTGGAAAATTGTGTTCCCAGTTTATTTTTTTATGTCTCGACTTAATGCAGATTTTATTTCTAGCAAGTTGGAGCATAAATATATAATACATATTGTAAATAGCAAAAATAAATAATGCCGAGAATTTTTTAAATTTTGTAAGACCCTATTGCAATGTGCTGTGGCGATTTATTTATAACAAATTGACAAAAATATGATTTCATTAAATGTTTATACATTTAAATGAAGAAAATTGACCTAAGAACTGAACAAAATTAAGATAAGAAATAGAGATAAGATGGGAGATGTCAAGAGCACAGACAAACAGAATAAATATTCCCCACACAAGGCAAATATTTACTTTAAAATGTATTTTCAGATTAAACATCTCATCCGGTAATATTAAGAACAAATTTATCGAAGAACATAACAACAATAAATTAACTCATTGTCAAATAATTCACAGTGGATTAAATACTAAAATAGTAGAAAACATTCTGAAATACGAAAAATCACAACAATAAATATCAAGTATCGGAAGTAACAATTTATTATAAGAAATTAAATTTTTTAAATATTTTTTAGAATGTAATGTCATTTCTTCTTTTGTTACCCATTTGGATTTTTACAAAATATAGGTTGAACTATGAAACAACAATAACATGCAAGCAGAACTTCAATCAAATTTCACTTAATTTTAAATTATCGAAAATATCTAGACCCAAAACTGCCTAAAACAAAGAAACTGGGAGGAAATATTAAAAATATTTTGATAGAAGTGTTCAACTAACCTTGTAAATGAACTGAACTGCACGGACTTTGTTTAAGTATAATTAATTTTCAGAATTACATATTAGGTACGAAGAATAACGAAATTTTTGAGCAATTTAGAAATAAATCGATGAGTTGCATCAAAACAACTGTCGAACTGTCAGTAAATAAACGCCAGACATCCACCACACAGATTGTCATTTGTCATTTTTGTCTTGGATTTTCTGGTTTCCTCAAGACAAGCAACTCCGTCATGGGCTGAGTTCTAAATTATGCTTCTTACTTCTATATTGCCGGTGTCCCGAATTGAAATTACGGATCATCTATGAATCTATGGTTTTCGTGAAGTCGTGATCTAGTGTTTATGTATAATCTGTGAAGTCGTGTATGTGTATATGTAATCTGTGGAAGCCGTGAAATGACGTTTCTGACGCGATTTCATATCTGCTGGAATGTTTTCTGTTATTGCTCTTATTATATAAATTTAATAATTAAAATAACGATTACGAATTATGTAAAATGAATAATCATGCCACTCAATAAGCTGTTGTGGTCAAAAAAACAAATGGGAAGCCAATTATTTCATTTAAAAGCAGATCGCAGCTGCAACAACACAAGAGTTGCCAGCTGTACGAAATTTAAAATTCCTTTAATTTTAGTACCACATTATTCCAAAAAATTGTTGATCATAAAGTATGATCGATAAAGTAAATAGTAGTAATATAAATAGCTTGATAATACAATCCACACTGAGCGAAAAGTAAACCAGCCGTTACAACGGTAGCAAAAATATTTACACCTGGGGTGCTATTCTGAATTTTCTCTACCCCCTAGACTAGTGGTTAATTTGTGTATATATTTTTTTGCATGCGACTACAATTTGCCTCAAATATGGACATGCTGATGATTATACGTCAAATAAATAATAACACGTGAAACCAGACATGTTTTTTTATTTAGACCTTTTGCGTTACCCGAAGAACATAATTAGGTTTAATTGACTAACCCGAATTAGTTTTGTTCCGTTTTTTAGTAAATTTATAGATCATAGAACGTTTAATCATCAGTGTGTCCATATATGAAGCCAAGTATAGGCGCATGCAAAAAAATAAATCCCGAAATAAACCGCTCTAGAGGGTAAAAAATATTCAGAATATCACCCCTGGGAAAATGTTATTACGAAAACAGTTAAGTTGTTAATGATATCGATTTATCATCTTATTCGCCAGATTTACGCTTTTTCCAAAACTCAAACTAACACCACGTGGAATGCGTTTCGACTTAATAAAATCCACAAATTTCTGAAAGATATAATCTCCATACTGAAATAATATGACTATGATAGCTAAATTCAATAAAAATGTGAAGTAGGTTTTTTCTTTTGAAAAATATTTCATTACTAAATATAAAACCAATAGTACATACATATACATTAATTTTTTAAATCTTATAAATTTGTATTCTAAGGGTGGTATTCCGAACGCTCTCGCGGCCATATTATCTCGTGTATTTACATACAAAATACACGAGAAAAACTGTTTCCTCGTGCCACGAGAGCGGTTCAAAATAGCACCCCAGGTTATAAGCACTTCAGTGATCACGTATTGACATATCATGTTAGGTATTCATACATTAACTTGTCAAGAAAATTGGCCGTTTTACTAAATTTTTTTTTCAATTAAGCAGATTTTAGTTCCAGAAAGTTTGGGTATTTTTATTTATGTTGAAACACCTTGGGCGTTCATTGGAGATCTTGTTGGTTTGTTCATAAAATAATAATGATCTTCCAGATTCTCGGTTTTGCGTAAATGCTCGTAAGGCATATTGCATATTTCTTTAAATTACAAATATAGCTTCTTAACATGCTTTAAAAAGACTTCCCACCAATGTAATCGACTTTTATATTTGAAAAGTAGCTTCAGTTGTAAGGTAATTTGCAAATATAGTGCAAAATGTATTAAATTTTTCAAAATCTTATCTTATCTTAGATGCCACCTAG
Source organism: Micrasema longulum (assembly GCF_059751315.1). Taxonomy (NCBI): domain Eukaryota; kingdom Metazoa; phylum Arthropoda; class Insecta; order Trichoptera; family Brachycentridae; genus Micrasema; species Micrasema longulum. The sequence continues at coordinate 36,643 of NW_028277938.1, read as the reverse complement.
AACCTGCAAAGGATCACAATCTGACGCTTATTATGAATAGCATTTTCGTTTTTTCGTCTGAACTCTAAACCACGAATCTGATAACAGAGACAATAAGCTTTCACCATATACCCTGCGAAGAAATTTCTTATGCGGTGCATTTAACCAGATTTCAAAGAAATTTACGAAAGATGTAATGAGCCTTTAAAATAATTTTACTTTGGAAAAGGACAACCAAATAAAGTTTTCTTGTAAATGCAATACAGCATTCAGTATGGATTTAAGTTTATGGAGTCGTTAGATTTTGTTTCGTGGCCACCATTAGCCAACACCCGTGGAGCTCATAACTACAAAAAATGTGATTGTTATAATTATTATTATGAACTGAAACCATTGCCTTTTTTTAGAGTGTTATTGAACGCTTAGAGTTTATGAAGGTAGAACAGTACCTATACATGGATTGTGAATTCAATTTAGTCTGTAAAATATCCATACATTTAAAAATTTACACAGTATTGCCAACTCTGCTAATTTTATGGTGTATTTTGGGAGCAACCTACCGATCGACCTAATTCGATGGTAATTCTACAGATTTTTAACCATCTGGAATAATTTGTTATTTTTATGACATAGCAGTAGCCACGCCTTCTCTCCTCAGTTAGTGATTCGCGAAACTGTTCCTCGATAAAAAAAAGTTTTTATAGCAGTGTGGACAAGTCATCGTCGTCGTCCCCTCTATGGAAATGTAAAACTAATTCGTTTCTTAAATAAAATTTTCTGGCAGCGTGGCTCCTCACAAGTAACAGTTTTTTTTGTGAAACTGTTTCAAGTTTCAACTGATAACAAATCTACAGATTTATTAATTTACCGATTTTAGCTTGGTGGAGGTTGGCAACACTAAATTGACAGCTCCGAGTGTATAGTCTATGGCTCCGAGCTGAACCGAACCGGACCAAATTGTTTATAAACTGAACTAAATCATCTTTTTGCAATTTACCATTAAAAATGATGACCATTTCTGAAGATTTGATGAGTACTGTTGTACGTTATGGTCTATATGCTGGTGCAATTTTTCAAATGATTTGCTTGGCAGCTTGTGTGATATTGCCAGAAAACACAAATGATAGCATTTCTAACAAGGTTCATATTTTATTTATTTAGTTCGCTTAACTAAAATACATGTAATGTTTCATTAGTACCTACTATAATTTTAAAATAAAAAAAATGTCTTATAAATAATGTTTTTCAGATCATTGATAGTGATGAATGTAGCTCAGAACAGTCTTCACCTGGTAGAAGACCGCACCACCGCCCTCGAAAGCAAGATAAAAAAAAGCGCCGCTGAATCTAAACTATTACACAAAACAACATTTGTATTCCTTGTAATTCCAGTGTGAACATACTAATATAAAGACAGTTAATAAGTTATGTGTTACATTCAGTTAATGAATGTTTTTTTTTTATGTTTACTAATTACGCTTATGTGAAATTTAATTTGAAGTCTGTCATTATTATTTCTATCAATGTTTTGTAGAGTTTCACTGTTTCCACTCAATGTCAATGATTCATATTGGACCGTTTTACAATCTAGTCTATCGAAGCATTTAGTTATTTTATAGCTCTTATAGTTCTTTTACGAATATATGTAGGTATATTTAAAATATTTGCTTTTATTCTCCATTGCATTTATAAGTTCCATCTCCAATAAAATGGCATAAATAAATTAACATTGAGTATGAATTTTTTAAGCGCTCATTTGTTTTAAAACAAGAAATGTAATATATAAACCCAAATAAACGTAAACTTAATACTGAATAAAATCTTGTTTATACTTTTAGTAACTGAAAATTATTTTTTCATTCCATTTGATGGAAATAATTGCATAGTCTTCGAAACATGCCATCAATAATTTTCGGTATTCATTTTGTCTTGTAATTATTAGATATTTTTTTAATAGAAATGTAATTTATATAAAATGTTTATTATATAATGAATAATAATTTTAGTAAATATGTATTATGTTCAATGTAAAATTGATAATAAAGTTCTTAAAAACCTTTGTTAATTTTTTTGATAAATTGTTTTTTAGAATTTTTCCAAACCCATAGTAAATATTTTGGCATTAATTTGCCTATTTGGGACCCCACTGTTATTCCAACATAAGAAAGAAAATTTAACTGGAAATTTTGTAGGAAATTAAGTGATAAATCTCGTCTCAAACATACAAATTTAACCTACCTCTTAATAATTTTACAAAATATACTTTTGTATATTTTAGCAACTATTTTATGGTCAACTTTAGGTCTAATGGTCAGCCCGGTGCATACCATGCAAGAGGTCTTGGATTCGATTCCTGACATGGTTAACATGAAACATTTATTTGAAAAGTCGATTTTACACTGCAATATTTTAGAGTCACTGGACTAGCACCTTAAGTGTAAGACTGAATCTCACCTTCGTATTACAGAAATTATCAAGACACGCAGTGGTTGGTGTGGCAATGCAATACCCTATAAACCGTTCATACGGAAAGGAAATGATGATGTACTTTTCCTCGACACTAATTTAAATTGAGTTCCACCTCAATATGATTTCAGAGAATTTTGGGGAGGACTGTGCAGTGTTATATACAAAAACTCTTTTGATATTTTATCTTTCTCAAGCATAAATTGTAAAAACCACCATCACACAGAATTTTTTTACAAATAATATATTAACAAAATTTCATTTTTATTATTGAAAGATAAATGTTGCGATGATCATTGTATTCTTATTTTTTTAACAGATTTTTAATATTTTCACTAGGTCTTCGGTTAATAATAAACAGGCGTTGCCTAGTATGTAGGTGAAATAATTCAATTAGATGAATCTCACCCGCATAAATAAAGGTTTCAGCTCTTTAACTTCACAAACATCAACAGATGAAAGAATTGAAGGAATATAGATGTTCAAATATAGGCAGAATGGTGAATGTTACACAGTATGTAAAGTGGCCACTTAAACCAGCCATTGACAGGTCATAAGCCCTGTAGATGCCCATACTTCTATATTACCTTCTCTTAAATGTTCTTCATCTCTGTTGTAATATGTTAATATAAACAGCTCCCCAGGGAGTTGAATCCAGTCCTTGTCTACAAAAATTTGGACAAACTCAAAATATTGTGAATAATAAAACAATAATATGTCTTTTTTATGTATTCTTTCAAAACAAATAAACAATTTCATAAGATTACTATTTTAAAAACAAGTTGAATTAAATAAATATTTAAAACATACAGAAATTGTAATTTAGATATATGTATTTTATTTTTTTACAATGAGGAACTTCAGCTCTATGGGATATTGGATACAAAAAAGTTTTCTTGCGCGCGGTAAAAATTAGAGCAGTAAATTTTAGTGCAAAGTTTCTTGAAAATGTATTTAAAAAAAAAAATAATTTCATGAAAATGCTCCACTTTGAATGACGTCACTGGTTCATATGAACCAACCAATACCAAGCTGTGGAGGATTGGGAGAACTGACAGAGAAGAACCTCTGACGTCACTCATGAAGTTATTTCAGAAATACAAAATTTAAAAAAAATCATAGCGCTGATAATAAGATATATAAAAATAAAGTTTTTGGCTTAGTTTAATAGTCTATTAAAAATTATTTTTTTAAAAAACACCGAACTTCCTCATTCTACAATATGTAAAGTACTAGTAGGTAACCAATAATAATGACTATTGTTGTAACTTTATTTTATTTATATAAATGGCAAATTTGCCTTTAACAAAAATTTATAATATGAACATATTTGGCTTAATATTTGTTTTTAAAAAAACATAAATTTCCGTCTACCCAAGTTTTATAAAAAAAAATAAACCTAAAAATTATACAACATATTCAGTAGAAAGTTTCAATAATTTAAGAATAAACATAAAAACAAATTAAATAATAAAATATTTGAAAGTAATACAATAAGAAAATTGTAAATGACTGTTTCATACAGCTGGGCAAAGTGAGTAAAATATTGTATATATTATGAAAAATATAAATAAATACAATTACTATTCACATTGCTAGCAACTTTATTAGCATTAATCGGCACTTTAGTCATAATTACTATTGTAATAAGGTTGTGTATTTTCTTTGTAGTATGGTTCTATATAAACTACATTGTCTGTGTATTTAAAGGTGTTAGTCTTATCAATAATAGTTTGAGTTAGTACTTCTTGTATTTTTGGAATATTATTTTTTCTGCCGCTTCCTATCGTGACTCTGAAAAGGAAAAAGTTATTCTTCAGTTTTATTATTTTTCATATGAAAATTTCCCCTGAATCATTTGTATTTGTTTTATTTAAACAAAATCATCAGATAGGATGAAACTCCCCAAGTATTAACAGATTTCAGTCAATGCAGTAACATATTTTTTGGACTTTAAAGAGTTCAGCTTCTTGCTCTAAAAACTCAAGTTATCAAAACCAGAAATTTTTAATAAATAAAATTAATGAAGTAAATAAGAAAAAATTGTTTGTAATATTTTTTCAAGTGATGTATAACTATTAATTAATATAAACAACTCATACCTGTAACCTTTCTCATCAGCAATATAATGTACTACTTGGGGGTTACCAAAAGGATCTACATATCCGTAACTACCAATTACTGTCCCATTAGGATAACGTTCCTCCTCTCTGAACTGGGTATTCCCGGTCTCTGGGTCATCCACATCATAACCAAAGGCATATGTTCCTGGACCTTGATTTAAATATAAATATTTTCTGATGAAAATAACTTAAGGTTTTAATGGACATCTGAATAAGGTTCAGTTGCAAAATAAAACATTTTAAACATTTATCATTATCTTCAATTATTTTATAAAATTAAAATGAATTTGTCTAAATGTCCTCTTAAAAAATCTGATTATTTCGATATATTATATTCTTTTAGAAACTCAGCTATGTCATTTTGTATACAATATTTTTTATAAAATACTGATTCACAAAGATAAGGAATCATTCCCTCATAGTTAATGAAAAAAAAACAATATACCTACTACACTATTACTAGTAAGTGTATGCAGTTGAGTACCTGCATAGATATAATCCGTGCACTGTGGCATTGCAGATATTTCTATCAGTACTTACTTGCTTTATATTATGTATTGATTAAGATTTTTAATTTAGTTATTTTTTATGAAAAATCATGTATAAAAGTGCAGTAAATTTTTCGTTCTATTACATGGATAAAACTTATTATTAATAACATTTACTAACTATCACACAATCGATAGAAGTAGGCGGAGAAAATAAAATACCATACCACTCTACCACTACCAACATTCATGTATCTTCTCATGCATACACAGATTATTCCAGCTTTTGACATGGACTTCACTATGTGGCTTTCTTGATCTATTGTTTTTATTTACATTATTTTGGTAAAAAATACTGTTGGGGTTTTTTTACTATCAATTCACAGCATATACTCTCTTCTTAGGGTTAGATTGTAACTGCTTTTCTTAAACGTTTTTTTTAACGACATTAGATCTCATGATCAACACAACTAAATCCTGCTTTAACGCAACACTCCTTTTTCAGACGCAAGATGCTTAGCATCTTTACAGCATGGTCTTAATGTATTATAATTGACCATATTGGAAATGAATTCAAAAACAAAAAGTTGTGTACTTATTGAAGTTTTTTTTATTAGTTATAATAATTATTTATACGAGCTTTATTTTTACCTTCGGGTTCTCTGTAGTTATAACTATTCCAGTCAGCTAGGGTCAGTTTTGCCTGACGACCACTTCCTTGTTTTTCATTGTATGTGTGTTCTTTGGGAATTATGTATGATACTAATTCAGGAACAGTTAACATTAAAACAATTTGTATCTGAAAATTAAAACAATTTTTTAAATTATTATTTTCGATAACATATACAGTGCAATTTTTAGCATTATTTCAAATAACGACTTTGGTTCAATAATTTCACCAAGATGACACTGTTTTTAAAAATTACAAACAACATCAATGAATCAAGTCGTTTAAAGATATTTGTTTTATATTATATTAATTTATATTAAAAGGTGCACATTTAATTTAAATCATTCTCTCTCAGACTTGTAAAATATGAATAATTTCGATAGTTCCTAAACTATATTTTTACAAAAATGTTTTCATTTGAAAATTAATGTGTTTTAGAATACCCATAATATATTGTATCTACGTGTTTGAACCATGTTATTGCTCTAAATAAATTTTAAGATAAATATTTAAAGTTTACTGTACATTTTTGTTCATTTACCCAAATATTTAAATTCATGGGGCCATTTTCAATTTGTAATTAACTCTATTAAAAAATGAGAATCAAGTTAGAATCGGTAGAATGATGTTCGAACGTTGGACCTCTAATCTGAGGGTCTGGGAGATTATCTACTCCACCTACCATAAATGTAAACTAATGATGTTTTTCAGTAAATGTTGATCTAAAGCTATGGTTTTTACCTTAAAAAAAATAAATTAATTAAAACACGAAAAAACAATATCACAAGTTTTTTCGAACGCTTCACTGGTTTCTTATTGCATTTAGTCTATGTTGTCTATCACTACCTGTGATCACTACGTTCAGCTCTTTCCATGGCGTTTTCAGCGCCTTGTGTTGAAAGTGGGAAGTTAGGAATGTCATAATAATAATATGTCATTTGAATTGTTTAAGGTTTGGGTTTGTGCTGGTTAGTCTTGAGCAAACTAATAAAAAACTGAGGACTAAATAAATATTTTAAAATGACAATAAATATATTTCGAACGAGGGAAGTACCGTTTATATTAAACCTATGCTTGTCAAGAATTCCTTCAAAAGTTACTTTTCATAAAAAAGTATGCTGTGCGAACTTCATCCGACGATCTTTTTCTTCAGAAACAAAAAGAAAATCAATCATATTTGGTATCGAGACATCTTGTGACGATACTGGTTGTGCCATTGTAAATGAAAAAGGACAAATTTTAGGCGAAGCATTACATTCTCAGCAACTAGTACATCTTAGGAATGGTGGCATTATACCACCCATTGCTCAGGATCTACACAGAAACAATATAGAAAGAGTAGCAGATGAAACATTTCAACAAGCAGGATTAACAGGATTCGATATTGATGCTGTAGCTGTGACTAATAGACCAGGTTTATCATTAAGTTTACTTATTGGTCTAAAATATGCCAAACACCTATGTCGAAAGTACAATAAACCTCTTATACCCATTCACCATATGGAAGCGCATGCATTAACAGCGAGAATGGAAAATGAGATTGAATTTCCGTTTTTAGTGTTGCTTATTTCTGGAGGACATTGTCTTTTAGCTTTAGTAAACGGTGTAGATGACTTCAAATTGCTCGGCACTTCTATCGACGACTCTCCTGGTGAAGCTTATGATAAAACTTCGAGGCGTTTAAAACTTCGGAACATCGAAACCTTTTCCCAATTATCTGGGGGTCAAGCGATAGAATTGGCATCAACATTTTCTAAGAATCCTCTTTTGTTTGAGTTTTCTGTACCGATGCCAACTTACAGGGACTGTAATTTCAGCTTTTCTGGAATAAAGAATAAAGTCGTGCGTCACGCTTTGGCAAAAGAAAGAGCATATGGAATAGTTGGTGATGGAGTGATACCAGAAATATACGACCTATGTGCGGGATTTCAACTAGCAATTACTAGGCACTTATGTCAAAGAACACAAAGAGCAATGGAATATTTGGAAATTAAAAAAAAAATTCCGAGTGATAAGAAAACACTGGTCGTCTCTGGTGGCGTCGCTTGTAATAACTTCATCGCAAAAGGTCTAGAAATTGTATGCAATGAGATGGAATACAAACTTGTGCGGCCACGGCCAAAACTATGCACAGATAATGGTGTTATGATTGCTTGGAATGGAGTAGAAAAGGTAAGGAAGAATATTGGATTGACATACGATCTTAAATCCGTTGTTGCACAACCACAGTGTGATTTAGGTGAAAACATAATCCAAGACTTATGTAATAGTCAAATTAAATGCAAATGGATAAAACTAACTAATTTGCTAAAAAAGTAAAGCACGAATTGAGTTATAATTTTTTTAATAACTATATTTTTTATCTGATAAAGATTGAATCTTTTAAAATTTACTCTGTGGTTTTTTGTTATTATCTCCTATGAATTTTTGTTGCCCCTTTTCAATGATGTACTCTTTATGATTTTAATCGGCTATAAACGTTAGATAAAACTTTTTCATTATTTTTTATTATAAAAATTAAGTTTGTGGTCAAACATTTTACTAAATGTTATAAAATATTTGTATAACCACTTACCGACTTTTCTATGTCTACCGGTTTCGAGACGTACCCGTCTCTTCGTCAGGACACCAATTAAATCAACATGTGAAACCCACTATACATCTTCACCATAGTTGCACAAAAATATAAACCCAACATGACATGCATTTTAATAAGTACATGCACTGATTATGACAAACATGCACTGATTAAATTATGAAAATATTCTATGTTGTTTGAGAAATAGAGAGTTCGAAAATCACCTAATCAATTTAAATCATGACTTTAATAAAAATACACGAGTTAAAATCTTATATACAAATAATAAAGGGTTAAAAGTAAATAATATGGAAATATTTCACATTAGGAAAGCTTTAAAAAATAATGTTCCTTTGATCAATAATCAAACACCCTTTCAATGTAGCCCTTTATACGATGTTCCACTGTAATGGCTTTCCTTTTTCCTCTTTTTTCCTTTTTCCCATTGAGTAATAGTTTTGATTTAAGGTAATTTAGAAACAAATACGTTTATTTCTATTTTTATATATCTTTAGCTTTTTAATCTTTATTTTCTATTGTTATTGACCATGTCATTTTTGAAAAGGCCATTAAAAAACGAAGAAGACAATTTCATTTTTAAGTAAAGATTCCGCAAATCATTATCATGGTGTAGATAATTTAAATAATGAGTTTTAAAACGAAATTGATCGAAAACGTTATGAGTATGCAGAATGGCCGGAGAAATGAGGTACAAAGGAAAAATGTAGGTACCTCACGTTGAGGGGAATTCGAATCACCCCTATGTATGATTGAATTTCAAAGATAATTTTAAAAACTGCTCCAGACTCTCAGCTTTCATAATAATACAAAAAAGCAAAACGTAAAGGCTATTATTTGCTGCAGTCAGCCTTCAAAGATACCGAGGCGGAAAACTCTTAAGATAGTAATTTGATTTCCTATCCGACCTCTCTGATATTAATATCCTATTCCGTATTCATATTCTAACTCTCCTGGCCCCACCTAATAAACATGTATTTAAAATCATATGTGAATATCTGTGTTAAATGGTGTTAAGTTGCAAATATGTAAAGTTTTCAATATGTTAAATACTAACTCACTAACTTGTACATATATATATATTACTAACAAATGTGTAAATATCTAAATAAATAAAAAAACGAACACTCGGCACTAGCTAAAACACCCCAGTTGGGAGGTAAAAAGGCCATTAAAAACGAAGAAGAAGAAGAACGTGTATTTTTTTTTCCTTTATTAGGGCCTTCTACCAAAACATGATAACATCGGCCAAAAACAAGTTACATTAATTTACAATAAACATAAAAACAACACAAACAGAAAGGAATAACAATATAGATACAAACAATAGACAACAAAAGTATATGTACAAGAATAACATAAAATAATAATAAGAAATAATAAACATATAACTAAACTAATAAAATTTCATCATAAATTGAAAAAACCCACTAAAACCTGATAGTGCCTATTTAACAGAAAAGATAAACTTACAGTAAAATATTAGAAGGAAGATAGAACTTAATAGCTAGAAAAATTACAACAAAATAATCAAACTACATATTAACAAACATCTTGTATTTATGATAAATTTTAACTATTAAAATTAAAATTATAAAATAATCGCCTGAGAGTAATAATGAAGTTAAAATATTTTACATAAACCTAGAAATGTGAGATAAATTTATTGTAAAAAAATAAATATTTAATTTAAACATAATTATTTCAATGAAACAAATATTACAATTACAATTATTAATAGGGAACAGTATGAACATAAGAAAATATAAACATAATTGATCAATAAACAATTTGTACAAGAAAGAATTTGAGATAAATGAATTGGAAAGGTTATAAAAACATAAGTAAAATATCAAATAATTTTTGCCTCCCAGTCATTAAAGGACGTGTAGAAAAAGGTGATTAAGATCGCAGGCATTGGAGTCTAAAATTTTAATTTTAAACAAATGGGACGGAGTGCAACAGTGGCTGGACCTGATTCGGCAAAAAGTTACAATCCTAGACCTATTGAGTTTACACGCGCTATTGTACCAAGGCTCGGAGGGGATATCAGGCTGGATATTACTATAAAAAAATACCTTTGACAATTTAGAAGAATTCCACTCCACTTTCCAAGAATCAAAATTGACACATCCAATCAAATTAGAAATCGTGTATCGTATTGCATCTTTATTTTGGTTTCTGTTCGAGTAGTAAAATTATTTTTAATTGACCATTTGTAAATACGTAATCCTTGACTCCGTTTTTTTTTCCATTAAAAAATATTATCCCGATTTTTCAATTCTACATGTATTATTTGAAAGTAGTTTTTTTTTCACTGAGTAGTTAGGATTTTTTGATTTTACGAAAAATACATAGGTATACCAAACAGTATTTCAAGTCTTATTAAATTGTTTCAGAAAGAACTTCTTGAATTACAGTGTTTATTTACACCAAAATAACTTAATTATCGTTATTTCATATAACAATATTACCGACATGCTTTTAAATCAGTTTATCTATTTTTTTTTTTTTTATAAATACATATTTCTGTTCTTATAATTTACCCAAGTATTTCAATTTCGGAAGCATTTTCAACGAGTTGCATTTAACTCACTTTTGAAAATGGGGATCATGTTTAGATAGAGGGGGGTCCGAAGCTCGGACCTCTGATTTGTGAGTCCCCTATACTAGCCACGCCAGTGCAAAAAAATAGGTGTTCTCTATTTCCTTAAAACATGGGATATAATCGTATTATTATTATTATATAATTAGAAGCAGGCAGCTATCAGGTGGTATGTCCATATCTTACCTTTTTGGTAACTTTATTTCACTTTTTATAGTATGATACGCCCAATTTATTTTTTAATGTATGTATAATCGTAAAAACACGAATTCATAAACTAGCATGGTCCAAACATGTTTTCAGGAAAGCTTAATGCGTTCCATAAAAAAATGTATTTAGTTACCCCAAAATGTCATTTCAATAGACTATTTGATTGAATATTACTAGATGTGCTAAATTTAAGTAAAATGAATGATTTATTACTAAACTTATTTTATTTTTTGACCGCATACTTATTTGTTTTTAAGGCACAGCGGATTTTACCTCTCGATTTGTCCATAAAATCCAATCAAAAAAATGTTTCATTCAATACTTATTTTAACATCCGGTAAATTCAAAAAACATAAACAATATAGCCAATATATAATTAATAATAAACAATATATTATTTAAGTTATTTTGAGTTATTTTATTTATTCTGATTCTGCTTTATTTTTTAAAATTGTTATCTTCGGTGAAAAAGTGTAAGTCAACGGAATATAATCTAAATATAAATATTTTCGATAAAACCTTGCACATAACAAAAGCAAGGTACAAGCCAGTTTGTCTACATATAGAAGTGATAAATCACTTGGAATTTATTATCAGTTTACGCATAATTCTAACACGCAGTCAACAAAAAAAAACTGTAGCCAGTCAATCATTTGCATATACATGTTAGGTTTGCTGTCATGTTGTAAAAAAACATAAACATCACTCATTCGCCAGGTATTCATTAAAATTAATTATGGAAAATATTTAAGTTGGTCAACGGCTCAAAGACGATAGGTTAGATAAAATTTATTTATAAATATACTTTTTAATATAACTGACTTTTTGAAAAATCGCGATCTATTAGAAAATGAGTATCTCGAAGTGAAAGATTTTTAGGTAGATGCTTATTATTTGCAATTTATAATTTAAACTTTAACTTAATTCAAAGATAGAAAAGAGGTATTTTTTGGTGTTCTTGATTTTTGCTTATTACAATATCATCTCAAATGTATTGTTAAAAAAAAAAAACATCACGTGGCAACGAATTCCCACTAATCTTAAAAATAATAATAATTTTGAATTCAAAATAAAAATTACCATTCTCGCAGGGAAAAAAATATTACTGTTTTTTGATAAATTATGTCTTAACAATATTATGGTCGACGAATAGTTCCTTGTTTTATGTATATAACAATGTTTTTTGAAAATCGTTTTAATAAAAAAATAAGTAACCATATATTCTATAAAAACAATATTTATTCAATGTATTTCTGATAAAAAAAGATAATAAAAAGTTTTATATAACTAAAATATATTTACTTTACGACAGGCAGCTTTCGCCTTCTAAAATTTATACCAAACTTTTGTACATCGATTTTTATATAAAGACTAAGTTTCAAAGTAAAAAATGTCTAATGATTTGAAAATTAAAAACTGAACATTAGGTAACTACCACTACGAAATTCGAATATTTTTTTATTAAAAAGAAATACAAACATTTTAGAATTTTGTTAAATACAAAATAAAATTAAATAACATAGGTACCATGTATCTTAAAAACAAGAAAACTAAAAAAAATGATAACAATACAGAAATATCAATTGTTTGGTTTTTTGTAATTTTAACTTGTAATTCGCCGATATTATCATGTTCGGCCGTAATAAGTGAAAAAAAAAATCATTACGTCTCATAAATAAATTCAAATAAAGTTCATCATTGTTACAATCGAATTTATATGTTGAAATTTAATATTGTTTCACATTAAATCCATTTTTCCGCTTCGAAAAATCGAATAATTTCTTGGGAGTTATTGGTAATTCGAGAATTGCAAGATCTAATAGTAATCATAACAGATATTGTAAATGGAAAATTACAAAATAAATTGTAGGTACGTTTCTAAGGTAGAAAATGATGGTGGTAGCAAAATGCTAATATCTAATTAGTTAATGGTTATGAGGGATCCTATGTCATAAATTGTGGTACTTACTGACAAAAAAAATCGATATCTCACTGTTAAGTTATTCATTTTTTAAACTTATATCACTCCAAAACAGTTCATAGAAATGAAAACCCGTGTAAATACAGTAATGATTAAATGTTAACGGGTTGTTATTAGCGGGAAAGAAGCCATGTAAAAGGTTCTTCTCAAAGAAGTAATAGAGTTGTAATGTTTCCGACCAGCTTTACAAAATGCTGAACTCTGAGTGATAATGGTACCGCATATTCAAATCCACACAACCACACATCCTAGGGAGGACTCTGTGGGCTTACACAAAACAGAGGCGTAGGTACTAGGTACCCGAAAAATCTTTAAAAAATGCATTTTCTAAATATGTCTATATTTTTAGTTACCATCTAACAATGTTGAATTGCTTAGGTAAAAATTCAATTCAATTTCACTTGGAGTTTGATTTGAAAAAAAATAAATCAAAACTACTTTTATTCTTTGTGCTATGTTTTTTAAGCTATCAAAAATGTTATGAAACAACCAATTTCATTAAATTATTAATTTTGAAAAACATAGTTTTTGTTTTACGTATATTATAGAAATATAATTATTCGAACGCAAGATCGATTATGATAAAATCGATTTTTAGTCGATGTTCACGAGTTAACCAAAAATTTTGCAATTTAAAGATTTCCCATAAAATCAAGACGATGATTGGGTGTGCTGTTTTATACTCGTATATGGAATATTTGCAATCACAATAGTACCTAGTACGAGTAAGTTTAGTGTTGTTTTCTTTATTACCAGATCTCAGATCATTGGGGATTGTTTGGCGCCAGTTGAGTCAGTTCATTTAGCGTTATCCAGGGTGCACCACGAAAATAACGTTTTATTTCATTTTGTTTTTCTCATTTTTATGTATTTGACTCCTGAATTTTTTTTCCTGCCATACACTAAATAAGTTTTTTTTCTTTTAAAGTTTTACTGAGTTATTTGTTATATTTTTTTGCGAAAAAAAAACACAAATAAATTTTGCGATCTCATCGGGAGTCGAACCAAAAATCCTCCGTGCATGAGGCGAGTGGCTTAGCCATTATAACACGGGACCTCCATTTATTGATAATATTTTATTTTGAATTTAAGAAATATATCAATAACCATTTTTAATAATTTATCAACTGTTCAATGTATCGACAAAAAAGCTTTAAAATACTCCTAATTGAAATACTGGTAAAATCATCAGATGCCTCTCAGTTATTCATATTGTAACCATAATGTCAATGTTTCCCAATACACATTATTTAATTTTTATTACTATGTAAAAGTTCGTACCATAAAACATTTCTTCAATAAATCGTATTTTTTCAATTAATATTTAAAAACTATCTCTCTTACAGAAAAAAATGAAAAGATATATGTAACATAGACGAAATATTAACATATTAAAACATCATTTTCAGTTGTTGTTAAAAGACAAGTATATTTTTAAAGCAATTTATGCATTTTTTTAAAACGGCTCTTATAAAACATCAATATTATTAAAACATTGTATGTAGCTATTGATTACATCACTTAAAAATATTAAACCACTTAAACGAAATATTTTATTATCTTTTCTGATGAGGATTTCCACCTACACGATGTTACTGACCCGTGGTGTAGGTGTTAATAAATCTCATCGTAATCACATATTATTTAATATCTAAGTTTAACAATAATTATAAATAAAAAAATGCTTTGTATGAGCTTATTTCGCTTTTTCACGAACGCAACTGGAATACATAAATTGAATTAGTTGATTAGTTTCCTATTGTCATCATATTTTTTTCTATGACTCGAAATATCAACATACATAATAACGCGGAGTCGTGTATTCAGTTTTAATTGATTGGTATGTTTATTCATTTTCTGTCACAATATGTCACATATCAATTTTGAGATTCAATTTGATTCCAGTTTCGTCATTAATTAGTATTGAGTTATGAAACGTAGGTACATTTTGTTTCATCTGACCGGGCTATTGTTTCAACGTTGTTTTTTTTAATGAAATTAATGACAAATTAAAAAAAACGTACTTAAATTTTTTTCTTCATTTGATAATAAGAATCTACTTTTGTTTAACCAATTTCAACAGTAACTTTTACCCAGCATATAATTTACGCGGTTGACTATAGCTATATTTTGTATTTTATATTTAAAATTAAAAACACTGTGTTGGTATTTTTTTATATCTCATTTTCTTTGGAACGTAAGCATTTGTAATAATTATTAAAACAAATGCACACTCAACAGGCATGTAAGTAAAAACATATTAAATTTTTATACTACCTTAATTAGACGAATAAAATGTGTTAATTTTATTTCCTTTTTTTTGTTACAAAACAAAATTTACTAATGTACTAGGTATACATTATATTAAAAACATTAAAAATACTTACGCTTTATGGTATGACTTGTTACACTTGTTGGTTTACCTATTAATTTGTAAGCCACTTTAGTTTTGAGCTATCCGTTGATCGGTTTCGAGATTACTTCCACATCTTTTACTACTAACACCCTAACCTTAAATTATTTCTCTTTCTTTGTCGTTCTTCTTTTCTCTAAATATTCTTAAATTGTATAGTAACGCACAATACTCACACACCCGTACACATATACACACACCCTCACACACCCTAAATATATGTACTCACCCTAACTAACATGTACAACAATAATAAAACGGATACACTAAACAAGAGTACGCATTGTTTTTTATTTATGTTATTTTATTGTGACTTTTATTACTATAATTTATTGATATACATCAAAAAAACTTATTACTACCAAGAGACTTTATTCAAATAATCTAGTAAAATTATATTCGATTGTTTATCTATCTTAAATTAAATTTTATTAAAATTAATCTTATATAAGTTCTAATAACTGCATTAATAACAAATAATAAAAACTAAATTTTGGTCCATATATAATTTTTAATTTTTCTTTTGTGACTATTGGTGTTCACATATAATTGGTGAAAGATGTTTATTGTTATTATTTTTTATTTTGTAAATTGTATTTATATTGTGATATCTTTTACTGTTTGTGAACTGAAAATAAATCAAATAAAAATAAAACGCGAATTTAAAAATACTCAAAAAACTAAAATGGTTTACCGTAATAATGAAGAAAAAGTTTTATCGGATTATATAATTATTATTATTAATAATATGGATAACTTATAGAACGGCATTTTCGTAACATAATACCGCAAGGGCGCTTCACAAAGTGATTGTATAAATAAATCAATTTTATTTTAACTTCCTGAATTTGTAATTTAAGCGAAAAAATTTACTCTATGCTACGGATTTATTCAGATGATTTAGAGAACAAGTGGGTTTTAAGTTTTTTCCGAAACATCACTTCACTCTCATAGCCTCGTACCTCTGCCGAGAGAGCGTTCCATGCCGTAGGACCTGCGATCGCAAATGCGCGTTCGCCGAATTTAGCGCGCTGTTTGCGTAGAGGTATAATAACGAATCTTTTCGACGTAGATGTAGCTGATCTAAGCGTAATACGTCTGTCAGCTAGTTCATCTGGAATGCAAAGTTCCCTTACATATTCTGGAGCAGAGTTGTGCAGTGACTTATAGGTACATAAGCCAACAGAGTTTGAATTCCACCCTCTGTGGAAAACGTAGCCAGTGTAATTTTTTAATATTTTTTTATTTATGTATTATTTACATACAATATTACATTTTAGTTATTTTAAAACATTTTAATTTTTTTTTTTTTTTACAGGACTCACCAAGCCAATGAATATGGCTTGTCGGTAAAGATCCTTTACAATTGATCATATGATAGTCCTTACATAGTTGTATAATAATAATTACTACTAACTTAAATATAGGGAGCGAAAAAAAGTACATGTAATTTATGCTTTCAAATAAATATTTAGAAAGATGCAAAAAAAAGCAAAAAAATAAGAATGATAACGCAATTTTAAGATAAAAAATAAATAAATACAGAACCGGAGTACCAAAATTTTAAACAGAAGTGTGTACATATAATAGGCACAAAGCATTTTATTAAAAACATTATTTATTAACATATCCATATCTATATCTAAGTCTATATCTATATCACATCCTCATCCATATCCATACATATATACCCGTACATGCACACATACATATCCATACATACATATATACACATATATACACATACATACATATGAACATACATATACACACATAAACATCCATGAAAATATTACTTAGTTATAAATTCTATTTTATATATATCTATATTTACAAATATTCTATTTTTTTTAATATATAAACTCCTGATCAAATAGCCAGTCTATTATTTTGCCCTTGTCACTTTTGGTAGTGGAACTTCTCAGTGGTGGTGTTGTATGATTGAACTTAGAGATTCCAAAAATAATTCTCGCTGCGGCATTCAATACAAACTTTAGGTGAATAATTTTATTCATTGGTAATATTGTTATCATCTAATATTTAAAAAAAAGTAAAGATCAATGTTCATCACTAGCGTGCTTGTTATAAATAATGTTTTTATATATTGTCCATCACTGTAGGTAAAACAGAAAAATAAAACAACGTACATATTCGTATGTTTAATATTTGAGGCGATTTCGAGAAAAAATCGATGGATAATATAGAACTTAACTACAATAGTACTCGTATTTTAAGTCGAAACGTTTTGTTATGCAGATTGCCAACTATATGTTTCCCCAAAGACATTAAATTATTATTTCTACTTAACCATGAAAAAGGTGTTATGAGTCAATAATATTATGCATTTACGGTGTCAACGCTTCAATGATAAAAGTTACACTTCTTCGCATTTCAATATAAAAATATAATTAACTTCCTCATATATTTTTTTATAAATATAAATATGTGTCTGTCTTAATGGAAACTATCGTCTTTGCAGACTTTCTATTTTTAGTACAAACTAAGAATCCCATTGTTTTAAATTATACTTCCCGTGGCTTTGTGTGGGAAGGTATATGGTTTTTTAATGCCTTCCTACTTAAGTTTTTCGCCTTTGGAAGATAATAATTATTAAAAAAATACATGTTTGACTTGCCTAATCTATGTCCAAATATGTATTATTTATTATGTTTCCGAAATTTGTTTTATGAATGAGTGCGCTGAACTATATCAAATGGTAAATCACCATCATCATTTCCTTTCCGCACCTACGGTACATAGGGCACTGCATTGGTACACCAATAGCAGCATATCTTGATCATTTTTGTTTCATGAATGTGAGATGATCAGTCTTACGTTTCAGGTACCAGTCCAGGGACTATGAAATATTATTGTGCGAAAACACTTTTTAAATAAAATATTTCATATCAACCATGCCGGGAATCGAACCAGAGACCTCTTGCTTGGTAGGCGAACGCGCTGACCATTACACCACGAGGCCGACATTATTTCCATATTTTGGGTTTAATACAACGTTGAATGAATAAAACCAACTGGTCCAAAAAGAAATTGAAAAATTATTTTCAGGCGTAGCCTAGTATGTGAAATAATTCGATCAAATGTATCTTTTCACACCAATAAAGGTTTCAGCCCTTAAACTTCTCTAAAATCAACACATGGAAGAATTGAAGAAATATGGATGTTCAAACAAATAGTGAATGTGTATGGCGGCCACTTAAACCAGCCAACGACAGGTCATAAGCTCTGTAAATGCCTAGACTTCCATATTTCCTTTTCTAAAATGTTCTCCATCTCGGTTGTAATTTGTCAATATTTCCTATGCTCTAAATAACTTTTCCCTGAATTATATAGATACTGCTGATCTTAGTAAGTGTGAAATATCTATTGTATTTTAGTATTTTATTGTTGAGCAAGAAAAAATGTATCGTTTCTGATGGTATTCCTGAGTTATTGCCAAATGTTTGCAAATTTATACTGTCCACTCCCATCCGTTTCTTGTCTAATATGTCTCTTTCTTGGGGTAAATTTACTGACTTTTGGAAAACTTCATACATCAAGCCAATTTTGAGGTCTGTATGTCAAATGTCAAAAACTATAAACGTTTATCAATGTTGTTGTTCCGAAAATATTTGAATCCATTATATCAAAAAAATAACACCTGTTTTTAAAAATGTATTGATTGATCAACAAATTTAATTTCAAGCTGCCAAATACACTACAACCAAGTTGCTTTCTTTTACTACTGCTTTCACTAGCGCTCTTGAAGGCAATCTGCAGGCTGGTGTCCTTTATACAGACTTTTCTAAAGCTTTCGATAAAGTCAACCACACAATTCTTATGGCTAAACTACAAGCTATTGATGTAAGAGATCCATTATTACCATTCTTCAGGGCTTACCTAAGTGAAAGAAAACAGTTAATTTAAATTAATAACTTCTTGTCTTCTCCAACAACTGTTACTTCTGGAGTACCTCAAGAAACCCACCTTGTTCCATTTTTTTTGTTTTTTAAAAAAGTATATATTATCAATGTTTTTCAGTCAAAATTCTGGCTTTTTGCTGATGACAATAAGATTCTTAAACATATCGAATCTCCCAATAATTGTCTTATTTTTTAGGATATTGATTGTTTTAATACATTGTGCGGCACCAACATTGTAAAATAAAACATTCTCGTGATAAAAAAAACTTATACGATTCAACTACAAAATAAAAAATATTTCCCTTTCAATGATTTTTTCAATAAAGGATATGGGCATTACTTTAGATAGTAGACTCCCCTATCGTGAACACATTGATAATATTATAAACGAATTTCTCAAACCTCTAGGTTTTATCTTTTTAGGAATGAAGATGGACTTCAATAATATTAATACCATTAAAACTCTTTACCGCTCGCTAGTTCGACCCCATCTAGAATTAGCTTCTCTAATTTGATCTCCCTTCTATAGCAATCTTATTGACCATATTGAGTCTGTCCAACAACGTTTTCTAAGAAAATTCGCCTGGTTGCTCGGATTGCAAAGGGGTAATTATTCCTATTTTGAAATAGAGAAATCTCTCAATGTGTCTTTATTGGAGAAACGTAGAACGGAGATGGACCTCATATGCTTTTTTAAAATACTAATTGCTAAAAGTGATGTCCAATCTCTATTGCAATCAATTTCTCTTCATGTTCCCACCCATGTCGCGTCGCCAGAAGTCAAAATCTGCTATTTATCCAATCTTCTAAGAGTAACTTTTGTTTTTATGCCTCAATGTCCAAAATGCAACTTGAAAATGTTTGGAATCCAGCTTTTTGTAGATTTCTTCGGCATTAACACGGTGTGAGATGAAAATGGATTGGTATAGGTTAGCGCGAAGTCTTATATGTTGATTGTGTTTATGAATATATTGTATACCATTATTTTATTGCCTTTGTTTGTCTTTGCTACCTAGTTTTATGTTTTTTGGTTCAGTTTCATATTTATATGTTTCTTCATCAAACTGTTGTAATTGGCTCAGGCCGTATATTTAATAAACAAAAATAAATAAAAATAAAATTTATACATTTATTTGATCTATTCCATAACTTTTACATTTTTTTAAATGTAAAATTACCAGTAGAATATATTTTATTGTGATAAGCTATTTAAAATAAACAACAGAACCACTTTTGTAAACAATCGTAATAGTTTTACACCCATTGGTATTTACAAAGTTACAAATGAATAGGTAAAATGCTTTAATGAAGAGACAAAAACATCTAATTTATCGTGATCTCACATGGAATCGAACCTAGATATCTGTGTGGGAGACAAACGTTTTAGTCAGTATACCACGGGGCCACTAGCCCTTTATCAGAAAACAAAATTTCAGCACAATGTTTTATTTTCCGGTAATTGAGAAATAAATCGAGCAGTATCGGAATCACACGCTCCACAAATGGACGAGAATGTCAATACTTACCTACATACGAGAATTTATTGACAGAACTATTAAATCAAATAATAAATACATCATCATTTCATGTACGCTCCCTAGTTAGAGCATATGGTGTCCACGAAGGTCCTCCGGGCATCTCTGTCGGCTGCCAGTTCCTTTGCATACTCCCAAGTCATGAAAAGAATAATAAATACTCTTGTGTCAAATAATTTTACTAATGATAAGTATCGATTTCGCTTCGAATTTTCTCAAATTCTTTTGTAGAAATATGAATTACGTATTCAATAATAAGTGATCTGAATCACATTGTAATATAAATAAATATTGGATATTACCTCATCGGCGTCGCGCCATTTGCCTAGATGTTTCGCTTTATAGAGCAACAAGGTCTTGAGGTTATAATTGTTGTTAAGTAGTTATGTTAAAAGATTCAAATATTCTATATATTATACAGGAAATGTATACTTATACCAACCACAGGTAACCAAGAAAAAATGTATTTATATTATTTATTTGATCTAATAATTTTATTTGGTTTTGAGCTTATCTTATTTCAACCAATCCGATAACATTTATTAAATGTTTTTTTTAAATCTCTCGATGGCTCGAAGACAAATCGAAGATAAGCTACATATAATGACCACGCCTCCGCTTTTGACGGAGCATACACGATATATTCTTTAAATTATTTAAACCCCATTTTTTCAAGAATTGTTTATGAATTCTTAATTAAAAGACCCCACGTTTTAACGATGGTAAAGTTAGGTGACAATTATTTTACATAATTTTAAAAAAAACCTGGGTTTAAACAAAACGGTAAGTTCTTTGAAATTAAATGCTTATTTAAAATTAACCACCAATATAACACATTAAAAAAAAAATCTATAATTATAATCATTGCACATGCTGAAATTTATAAGTTCAATTTATTATTACTCAAGTCCCTAGAATCATATAGCTAAACTTATATAATTCCTTAAAATTTCAGTTCATTAAATCTTCACACTCGTTTGAAAACGCGAAATAAGGCGAAACAGTTTTTTTTGGTTTTGTGTTTAAAAATAAAATAAACAATTTTAAGTAGACTCAAATAATTTGAATATGGAGTTCTACAAAATAAACACCGAGATAATAAATAAATACCGTTCTTTTAATTCAATTCAATTTATTTTTAAAAAAATAACATACATTACAAACTAAAATTCAAGACGTACATATCAAAAAAAGAAATATATGAAAGAGACTCTTGTTAAAGTAAGAAAACCCTTTCGGATACATGGAACAGATCAACATCCAGAGCGATGTTGTTCAGTATAGCGGTAGCCCTTCCAACAGGCATAACAATCGGCAGATTGGTCCTGTATATCGGAATATGAAACAATCTATGCTGACGCCGCCAGGAACATACAAACCAATGCTCATCATAATCTAAGGATTCATACCGAGCAACAATCGATAAAAATGTGTAGTCAAATACACATTCCTTCTAGTCATCTAGTCTCTAAACGGTAGTAGTCAATCATGCCCTGCAGAAACTTAGTCGGGTAGAGCCAAGAATAATACCCGCACTCTTTCATGTAGAGAACTTTTTTTGGATTTTCTCCATCATCTACATCTTAGTTCATATCTTCAGTTCATGTGCCCCCCAAATCATCGAGCCACTCTCGAGTCTACTTCGCACCAAGGAGTTGTAAAGAGTTCTCAGTACGCGGGATTTATATCTGATATTTTATACATCTCGCCCCAGTCGATACTGTCCATGAGAGTACAGCTGGCTATAGTCGCTTTATGAAAGTTCCAGCCTCTCCGACTAACCGTACCCTCCGCGGGAACTCTGGATCGACGGGGGCGATCAGCAATCAGATCAAACCAAAAAAAAAGTAACAAGTGTCGTTCAATCGAAAGTCTTATTGAATTCTTTATTTTTATTGAATAATACTATTTCTCAATGTATTGGAGACGCCGACACTGATTTTTTTTTAAAGATTAGGTGTAAAGAGCCACATGTTATTTCAAAAACTTTAAGAATAAATAAACTCCCGCATAATTCTAAAAAAAGTAGTTACTTCCCAAGATTTTTTTCTAACCATAAAAGATCTGAGGGTGAGGATTTCTTAAAAAATACGGTATAGGCAATTTACTCCAAAAATGTAAAGTAGGTGCTTTTAGCAATAATAAATTACTTTTAATAGTATGTAAATAGTAACACAATATTTTTTTTTTTTTTGTTGGGATGCATTTATTTTTATATTGAATTTTCAAAGTGTTTCCCACCAGCTCTTATACACAGTCTGCCTATTCTAAAAAAAATCGTTCTTAAGTCTTGAAATGCGTTGTGGTTATGGTTTTGACGTATTATATTTTTCACATCTCGTAACTTTTGTCAAAGTTCCTCTTCAGTTAAACATTAATTCCTATGTTAAAAAAAACTTAAAGTTAAAACTTATGTCGAAATTTTTTTTCAAACGACAGTGGTGAAATCAACTAAAAAAACAATAGAAAATTTATATCTCAGAAACAATCCACAATTCATTCAACATATTTACCTTTTTTTACAGCCCTTGGGATGTTCTACTCCCCACGTTTATTTACGTCAAGTATTTGGCCACCTGTATAATAAAAATTCAGTTTAGGATCTATTGTATTATCGCGATCTAGTCACATTACTATTTTAATAGTTTACGTAGATTTTTCTTTTTTTGATAGCGTTTGTCTCCATATATTTTTCTAGCTATACCTTTTATCCATATACAGCACTTTAAAATGACTAAATTCTCAACAACAGTTATTCTAAAATATAATGTATTTAAAGTTGCGATTTGATTGACAAAAGAATGTGCAACGATAGCCGTGTCATAATAGCACTATTTTTTTTAATATTTTATTATGTGCCTCGATCTTATTATCTATGCAGGCTCGAAGAAATTACCCGGAACTGGTACATACTTTTATAAAACTTTTATATAAATAATGCGGTAGTAGATATTCACCTAACAAAGTTTATTGCGTATTCGTTTTCGGTTTTCAGATATCGACAAAAGCAATACGGTTTACCACTCGGCTACTCGGTAAAAGGCGCATAACAATATTTATTTCCGCTTTGAGAGATTATAAAAGTAAGGAAGAAATTTCTCTTTACATTTGATATTATCAACACTTTTCCAATATGATAAGTTCCAGCATTCTATACTAAACAATAGGTGTGAAAGAAGTTTGATTCACTTGTGAACACATAAAAGTGAAGTTGATATTAATTTATAACATAGCGAGACTGAAATACGAATAATTAGAATTTAGAATTATTGTGTTTACGTTGATCTTGTGTCAAAACATTGATTTTCAATATATTCGAATTATCATCTCCTGGGCCCCGATTGCAATGGGAAATTAACAGAGTTATCTTCTACTGTATATAAAGGAAAATCGATATTTGTGTACGAAAATGAGTATATTTGCATGAATATTCAAAGTATTTTCATGGGTTACTCATAATTGAACATATTTAACAGAAAATAATATCTAGGCATATTCTCCTTTTCACATAGAAAACTTAATTTTACTCGGTAGATAAAATTGAAAATAAATGTTAACGTCCCCTTGTTATCGGGGCCCTGATATTGGATATAAAAAAAAACTTTCAATAGATGAGTACCTACCTATTTATCAAATTGTTTGTTTAAATCGAAAATACCTACTGAAATAAATTGATGTATTTATAAATTCATTTTTTCGTACCCCATGCTTAGCTTTAAGATTCATATTTTTATTATATCAAAAGAAATTTCTACTAAAAATATGTATGTATTGCAAATATTATTTAATATTCAAATCAGGGCCTCGATTATGATGGGAAAATAAGAACGTCATACCTTCACCATGGCGGTATAGTTATCTCGAGCGATTACGAAGATACAATACCGACCCCCCCTCCATTCAAGTTTTGGGTAGGTACATCGATATGAAACAGGAGGAAGCGTACGTCACGGTACACATATCTACACACTAAAGTGACAAAGCTTCAGTATGACATTCATTGGTTGGATTCGATCATATGTGACAAGATGGTAGAACATACCGAGGTAGATACACATAGTACTGAAGTTAAGAATACCGTCTCGAAATGTACATATGAAGATAGCGTTCATAATAGAGGCCCAGCAGCTGAAGTATGTATGCAAAGCAATTTAACCGTTCAAAACCGACCAACTCCCACGATTTTATTTAATCTCTGTTCCCAATGCCATCATTATTTTAGGATCCCGAATGCATAATGGCCAAGATACAGATTACATGTCATTTTTACGGTGGATTACCTTATAACGTCAGATAATTCTTAAGAGCATTCATCAAAGAATTAGTAACGCTTTTTTGCTAAGCAAAAACAATTACCTTAAAGGATAAACCACGGGAGTCACATTAAACGAAATGTTCTGGAAACAAGATTTTGTGATTGCGCGTTTTCAAAAATATCACAACTTCTTAGCCAAATAAGATAAATTCACTCTGTAAGGAACTTTCAATGTAAAATAACGATAATTTTGATAATAATAAATAATGGGCTTTGATATTTTATTCACGTATAAAATAGCTCCTTGCGATTATTTCTGCAATTTTAACTTTTAAACGGCAAAAAGTGGACTCCCGAGTTTTATCCTCTAAGGTACAAATATATTACGGGATTCATCTAATATAAGTACCTACTTATTATACCGTTCGGTGTCCGAAAATGTTTCCTCGTCTCCTAAAAAGGAAGGCTTTCAGGAAATTCGTGGAATATGTTTCACCTGTTTTCACGTTTGCATTAAATGTTTATTGCTTCATAAATTTTCAGCGGTGACGGAAATGATAAAATTGGTTCAGAATTAACCCACACAACCTTTCTTCTTTCCCACTCACATTATTTACAATACTTTACCAAAAAAACAAAAAAACTTACTTTATTCAAATTAGACTGAAAAACATGCCATTAAAATAGCGGTTTTTATTATCTCACGTATCCATTTAAGTCGTTACCTCTCCATGAAATTATAAAAACTAATGCAGCTTATTAATTTGACTTGTTACAGCGTTTCTATGAAAAAAGAATAAATGATCTTAGAAGAATCTTACAATTATACAATAAAGAAGTTACATTATAATTGCATTTAAATAAGAATAGCACAATATTAATGTTTTGAACGTAAGTTCTAATTGCTTTAAACTAAAACAACATACGTACATCAATCTTTATGTACTTCATCTATCGAATTTCATATGCATAGTTCTAACAATAGGCCGGCCGCTACGCAATTCTCGTCATTACAAAGCCCATTCTACGAGTTGTATAATAGGCAAATAAACCTGAATATGAAATATAAGTGCAGGGGACTTTTCACTTTAGCAAGTAATTAGCTCAAACTTTCCGGCCGAATGCCTTGCACTGTCAGGAATACGTGCAGCGTTTTTATGGCAAAACTGAATACCTTATTGAATTCTTGGCTGTTGTAATTTTACCACTGATAATGTTGCAAGGAACCATTCGTGTATATAACGTCTATATAGCGGGGTCTCAGATCTAGATTATTCAGTGTTCTATCAAACCTTTTCCGATAGTTTACATCTTATTAAAGGGATCTCATTACATAATGTTTGCAAAAATAGCGGTAATTAAATTTGATTTCTATCAATTTATTTCTCATATGTGGAATTGTGATTATGTGTTATAAAATATATTAAAAACAGTGATACAATGATTCATGTTTGGATTTTGTAATCAAAATCGCAACAGTTTATTCGGTTTGTTTACTCCGTAGAAAATACCTAAATGCTTCCAGGAAAAATAAATCATGTATTTTTTTAAATCATTGTTACTAAAGCACAGTTTGAAAATAGTTCCTGCTTCGAGATAGCTTACCTAGTGAGGCAGATACAAAACTTCGATATTCAAAATAAATACCGTTAAATTAAAATCATTTAAAAACTGATAACGTACTTTTCTACATCTGTTCTGTCTATTCTGTATGTACGTTCTAACTGAAAACCTAACATGGAAAAAACATATGAGGTATTTCGGTTTGTATTTTTTAAAGAAAAAACATATATTTGCGTTTTTACCCAAATATTTCAGTTTTGTGGCCATTTTTAACGAGTTGTAAATAATAATAACTCACAATTAGAAAAATGAGAACCACGTTGGAGTAGGGTGGGGTTCGAACCTCGAATTTCAGATCCGTGAATCCGCAACACTGACCACCGGACCACAACCCGGTTATAATGAACATTATTTTTGTGTTTCAAATAATACGTTTTCATCATTTTTTTCTTTTGGATTTAGATCATTGTTTATTTTATGGTTGAGAATATTTTAACATACTGTGGCGCTATTTGTGAACACCTGTAATTGGTCAATTTGTTATTTGTATTGTTTTTTTATACATATTATGATAAATGTAGCTATTGGTTATTCGAATAAAGAATATAAGAAAGAAATATAAGTATACAAAAATACAAGAATCTCAGTAATAATTAATACGAATAAGATGATTTATTTTAGTATAGTTTTTATTAAAATGTTCGTAGTATGTCTTTTTTCACTACTATAAAATATTGTAGCAAGTACATATTATTTCATATAAAAATATAGTATAAATTATATGAGTTTTTATCATTACAGAAATATGCAATTCTTTTGTAAAATAATATTACCTATTTTTACGTTATTTTCTTATTTTTAGTCACTATTTTTTTAACGTTGCATATTTACAAATTTTGGTACGAAACATTTTAAATACGTGAAATTATGAAAGTAATTAATAATCAATGATAATTACAATACAATTTTTAATTGATAACGGATTTCAATACTTATGTAGCTGTGTAAAATTTACAAGATATTTATGATGGTATTTTTTATTACATATATTGTTAACACTCTTCTGTAATAAACATTTTTTCTTCGAATAATTTTCTAATTGTAAATTAAAATAAAATAATTTGGTCACAAACGCATTTTACCATTGCGTTGTATTAAAATTCTAAGGAAGCCGATGAAATTTGATCCGGCTAGTTTTAAATAACTGAATTTTCCTGGCATTTTAAACATTTCAACAGAATCACGCCTATTATTTATTTATTTATTTATCATCTTGACCATACATAAAAAAACTAATAATTGGTCAAATAAAAAAAGTAATCAAAGTGTTCATGTTATTAATATAAAGCATTAATTCATATAAATTTATAATATACAAAAAACTTATTTGCAATTTGACATCCTGAAAACCAAAGTAAAATAGTGGAATATTTTTTTCATCCTTTTACCAAAAAATGTATCAAAAGTTTCACAGCATAAATATTTACAAAATCGCTATTATCATCATTATTCTCATTTCCACACCCAGTGGTGCATAGGGCGCTGGTAAACCAAATGCAGCGTATGTGGATCATCTGTTACATGAATGTATGGTGCTCATTCTTAAGCTTCAGGTTCCAGTTTAGAAAAAAAAAAGAATGCAGTTTTAACACCTTTAAAATCAATAGTTCACGTCTACCCTACCTGGAATTTAACCCAAGACCCCAAAAATGGTAGTCGAACCCACCAATCATTTCTCGAGGAGGCAGACTTATCTCCACTCGATTTTCTACCCCGAAAACTCTCTTCCGGGGTTCTGGTTCTATTTCACATGCATAAGAGATAAGATGATAAGTTTAACGCTTCACCTACCAGCCTAGAGAAAACAAAATAAAATAAAAAACACTTTTTATAATGGCCTTGTTGGGAATCGTTCTGGAGACTGGGTGGTAGCCAAACGCGCTAGCCACTTGACCACGAGGCGGATATACTAAAACCTTTATGGTGTGTCGTTAAATTTGTCGATTTATATATTTTATTTAATGAATACAGGCTATAGTATAATAATATTTCGAATATAATTAATCTTTAGTGCTTTTCCCACGAGTTCAGTGTACGGTACATAGGAATAAACACAGCCGAACGTATGTTTATTGTTTTGCCATAAAGCCACCCACTCGCATCCGACATAATATACCTACATATGTAACTTAAATACTATTTTAAAAGCATTAATTACAACATCCTACATAAAACGTGTCCATCCGCCAATTACCAATCACGTATGCAAATTGATCGTCTGTTAATTGGGAGATTCACACATCAAGAGCCAAATTTCAGTGGATACATTAATATTTCCACGACCCCCACGCCTCTGGCGGTCTCTTAGTTTACGGCGTGACCCCACATGACAAGCTAAGCCATAAAAGGAAATTCTGAATCCTGGCGGGTGTACCTAATTTTTCAAGAATGATTTGTAAACAAACAAACATCAATTGAAATGGAGGAAGCGCCGTCACGTCGATCATCGTTTGTATGGAAAATGTTTGTGCAGTCAAAGCGGTGCTGCGTGACACGACGCGCAGCGCTAATCAACGCCGCGCCGGTGACGAAGTATTTTTTCGTACCCGAAAAAAATATGTACCAATAGTATAATATTAATCGATTACCTCCATACCGTCTTTTTTCAATTTTGGTCGTTTTTAAAAATAAAAATACTCGTTTATAATAAAAATCTAGCATATTTTTTAGAAGTAATAAATAGGGGAATACGGACAAAATGACATATAGTCGGCCTAACTTGTAAAACTCCTAAGCCCCAAACTTACTTTTATCCAGTGGAGAGTAAAAACCTCCGAGTAATAATGCGTAGTTTGGCGCATTATTACTCTGAGGTAAAAACAGATTTTATTTCAGTAGCGAAGTTTATACATATATTACAAATATAATAGAACACTACGAATATACTAGTTTTACACATATACGATAAAACGTACCTACCGTACCTTCACGTGATCTCAAAGATACTTACCCACCCGCCCAAATACTAGCGCAGACTGTTTATTATTGCCCGTACAGTAAGAAGGGGGATGTTTCTAGCTGTTAAAATGTTTTTATTTACATCAGTTTCATATTTCAATGTTTGAGGTTAACATACTTACATACAAAATGACATAATATTAATAAAATATGCTGGTATTTAAAAAAAATATTTTTTCTTATGCACACAGTGCTATGTTGTTGGTATAATACAATTGTATTATTACAAAAAAATAACCTAACATAGCACCAATTGCGTACCCAACACAAAATTTATTTATTTTTAATATAAAAGAGAAAAACTTTAGTTCTTATTATTTAATCAAATATTTGAACCATTTCCTAAAAATCTTAAATAACTTGTGCTGGAAAAATGGAAATCGAGTTGTGGTAGAGTGGGATTTGAACCTTGGATTATTGGCCCATGAGTCCACAATACTACCACGGGACCACAACCAGGTTCGAATAAATAATACAATTTACTGAACAAAACAAGCGTAACAAGAATATGTATAATACCTTCGTAATTTTATTTGTGTTGGTGTTTTTATTGTTATGAATATGTAGTGTGGTTTATGGAGGAATGTGTGTAAAATGTGGTGTTTATGTTATGTATACCGTGGATATAATATTTATTTGTCTTTGTTTTTTTAATTATTTTTATTAGTATAATGGACATAACGACATATGTATGTTTTTGGGGGAAGTAAAGGCAAAAAATACAATTAAAAATCCTCCTAAAAAAAAGGGAGGTTAGGGAGGAGGCTTTTTTAATGACGACACGGGGATAAGCACAATATTCGGGTTGTAGTCCTGTGGCTAGTGCTTCGGAATCACGGATCAAAGGTCCGTGGTTCGAATCCCACTTTACCCCAACTTGATTCCCATTTTCTAATAGTGAGTTATTTACAACTCGTTGAAAATAGCTCTCAAAATGAAATATTTGGGTAAATCATAAGAACGCAAATATTTTTTTTACTAAAAAAAATAGCAGACACTAGAGAGGAGAATGAAGATTGTCCGTACATTTATTGGAACGACCTTTTTTCGCACTCTAAACCTGGTGAGAGCTGGTTACGTTCTTGTTAGGCTCATGCGTCCTGTGCTGGCATGCCTAAGAAGACAAAGATATTTGTTTGTGAACTCTATGTCTAATTTTCAGTTCTTATATTAGATGTCATTGTGCCCGTAATTCGTATGTTATTTTACCCATACTGTATAGACAAAATGTTTTTTTGTTGATCTCTCATATATTATTTAAAATTCCCCTTTTTTATGTTTTTTAGAACCTATACCATGTGTTGTTGATAAACCAATAATTTAATAATACTACTATTCTAGCTTTTATAATTACAAACATATTTATCAAAATAAAAAGGCTATGTCATTTTGTTCGCATTTTCCCTAAACTAAAGCATTATCGTTTCTTAAATTTAGGATAGGTACTTAAATTACTTAGGTATCCAATATTTAATGTTTTAGTGCGTACCTACATTTTATAAACATGTTTAAAGTAATTATTATTTAATTTTCTTTAGTTGTGTTTTATTTCAATTGTACCTATTTATATTATAACGGAATGTAGGTATTTACTATTGTTAAATAGATTTTATACGCCCGTAAATAAATAAATAAACAGTACCTACATGCGATTTCCTTCAAAATACATTGCAATTTTTAGAAATTAAGAGCTTATTGGAAATTGTATTATTCTGAAAAAAGAGAGTGCAATATTAACTCTCGACGACATTGCGACCTATATAAATCTATTGTGACGGGTCCCTGTAAATTAGTTCTCGCCTTCCAAACCCAAGTCTTCAAAGAACCTGGCTACTGAGTAGAGGGCAGGCGTTCTCATATTTCTAAACCTCCTCCTCCAACCTTAAAATACCTATCGGGTAGGGGGTGAGCACTCTAATATCCCCAGGTTTTACCAATAGCCCCCGAGGATGCGGCTTCATTTGTGATATAAAGCATCACATTCCACATAGAATGCAAATAAGTGTATCATTATTTGCACTTCAGAACCTACATCTAGAAGATTCTGAATGGTTCATTTTAGCATGGCGTTTATTCAATCTGCAGTGCCCTGTAAGGGCTCTAGTGATAACTCTCACATGGTTTCGGCTAAGTTTCATTAGATCAAAAGCAAATAGTTTGGAGTACCGCTTTAACAAACTGTAACTTTCAAGTATCGTTTAGTTATAATACTATGAATATTGCAGTGTTGTCAGGAGATAGTAATATTATAAATATGAACGATTTTTCGTTCATACAATAATGTAAACTGTGAACAATCCTTGTTTATTTATAACAAATGATGGTGCAATTTTTTTTTTTTTCAATATTTTTTTTACTTTAATATGTTTTTCCATTATTACATAAAATTCATCCTGTACATATCGTTACCATTCCCTCTTATATGAATTAAACTTATATCAATGTTTACAATGTCTATTGTTATATACTAAGGTGGTTGTAAAAACATAGTAATAGCTCAGTAGTATGTTAAACTAGTTTATTATATTACTTGTAAGTTGAGCTCTAAGATTGTAACTGTTTACTAGGAGAGGCAAATCTAGAACACAAATTACATAGATCTAGAATGACAGTGCCAGGATATGTGGGTATGTAGACTGTAGATATGTTTTTGCCACCAATAACATATGTACTTCCATTCCTTACATCTTTGAAATTAGTCAATTGTTTATTTTATTCTTCTACTTTTATAAAATTTTCCATTTTTTTCCGACAAAATATACAATTGTTCTAACTGTAAAACCGAAAATATTTGACAAGCGCCGTGGCGCAATTGGTTAGATGGCTAACTGTGAAACTGGCGTCGCGGGTTCGATTTCCGCCAGTTGCAAGAAAAAAATCCAAGATATATTTTTTTCTCAATCGGTCTGGGTTTTGTAATGAATTTTTCATTACCTCATTCCATATCCTCTCTATCCCCTGACAAGCCTCTTAATAGAGGCTTAGCGGGTTATTTCTTTAAAACAAATAAAAAAATCAGTAAATTTAATGGTGGATTTGATTAATATTCAATTGAAAAGTCTAATTCCAATTAGAGAGAGCCTGACAATAAATAAAAATGTTAGTGAACCATTTGCATTTTAATTGAATGGTTTATAATTGCGTAAATTTATTATTGATTTCTAGGTGTTTTGTACGATGATGGTTGTAGCTGCTAGCAGAAGTGTACAAGATGGGCCTGGAGGATATTCTTATAACAGGTTTAGTGGACCGGTCAGTGGACAAATCCAACAAATCAAAGTACAACCGTCACAGGGGGAAGCTGCAAAACTTCATGCTGATTATGGATATGATCATAAAACAGGCCGCATTAATCCAGAAACTCAAAAATATGCACACTACAATACAGTAGACTATGTTGTAAGTTTTTGATATTTTCAGCATTTTCCTATCTGCACCCCATAGAGCACTGAATGGGGGAAAATGTTTTTGAATAAAAGATTAACATGTCAATATTTTTAGGCAAAGCCTGATTATCAGTACTCATATGGTGTCGAAGATCCCCATACGGGCAACACTCAGAACCACAAGGAAACTAGAGATGGAGATGTGGTGAAAGGAGAATACAGTCTTGTGGAAGCTGATGGGTCTGTTAGAGTTGTCAAATACACAGCAGATTCCAAGAATGGTTTCCAGGTAAAAAAAAAAACAACCAGTACAATAAATTAATACTTACAGATTTTCCTTCTATTTTGTATAATTGAAACAAGGCTAAAATTTGTTTGACCTTTTTTACAGGCTGTTGTGCACACAGAACCAGCTGGAAAAGGCAGTTCCCATCAGCAACCTCCTGAACCTCAACAATACAATCAAAGACAAAATAACCCTAGTCAAAACTACGAAGATGATTACTCTTACTAAGTAACTAGATAATCAATTAGTCATTTGCTTTATTATGTAAAATGTTTTTTTAATGTACATAATTACGTTCATTACTTACTATAAATTTAAATAATCAAGTATAATTTCCTTACAAGATTCAATAGGACCGGATTGTGGTCCCGTGGCTAGTGTCTCGGACTCATAGATCAGAGGCCCGAACCCCACTCACCATAAAATGATTCCTTTTTTCTAATAGTGAGATATTTACAACTCACCCAAAATGGCCCTTTAAAATTGAAATATTTAGGTGAATTATAAGAACACAACTATCACTTTTTAAAATATATATTACCGAGATATACAGAGACATGACAAACTTACTTTTTAAAAAAAACCTTTTTTTAAATTCTGGTCCTGACCAAATGGAATATTTATTTCTTTAAATAAATTGTAATAATTGTTTTGAACTACATTGTTAATAAAAAAATTCAATCAAAACAATAGACTACTTTTTATTCATTTCCTTATTGTACTTGTAAATATAAATATATTATACATTTTTTATCAAGTAAACTAAAGATCTTCTCTTAATTATGCCAATGTATTTCTGAACATTTATTTAACATGGATTTTAGAAGATTTTATCATATTTAGTATACTCATGTTTATTTATCTCTCCGACATATCAATCCTCCTCATAGGGACCTACGACGTATGCACCTTGCGAACCCCTGGTAAAGACCTTCATGATGTGGCTGATATACAAGATGCCTGATAGCTCTATTGCTGTCTTCAGTGATGGAGCTATATAGCTCCTACAGAGGAAGCAGACGCTAGAGACTACTTTTATGATTTGCTTCACACTGCATTATCTAGGTTACCCAGACGAGATCATGTAGGTGTCACTGGTAATGAATGCTAGGATAGGGAATACCCCCATAGTAGGACCCGTAATCATGGTCTTAGTGGTACTAGTGAAAATTATGTGAAACTTATAAAATTGGCTACTCTAAATAAGCTCACCATTGGAAGAACTATCTCTCCTCATAAGAACATTCACAAGTATACATGGACCTCACCAGATGGATGACAAAATTATAAATTGACCACCTACTCTACAGCTTAACATACAGGCGGGAATTGCTTGGTGTTAGAGCTCATCGGAAACACAATGCAGAAGTATGTCTAATCTCACAATCTATTTCGTAATCTTGAGATATGATCACAAGTTGTGGGTTTTTCACCACCTCTTTCACTTTCTAGATGAACAAGTCTTGACGCTGACAATAGAACAACCCGAACCTGTGCCAGGACCTACCGCCTTTGAAGAACCTCAGCTGGGACCCCTAAAAGACAACAGATTATATAAAAATGTAATACATAATCATATGTATAAATTTTTCAAGATTTTTCATTAGAATTTAATTTTTTTTTTTGCTGAATTTATATAATTTTTGACTTCATTACAGTTTTGGTGTAGAAAAAATAGGTTTTTGCGGAGACAGCCAAAATATGTCAATTTTCAACTGGCGCTTGTGTCAGAGAAAAAAACATTATGAAAGAAAAAAATAATGTGCTTTCTTTTAAAATAGATAGGTTATGCACGAAAAGTTGTTTTTTTTTTAATTTTAAAGAAATCACCCACTAAGCCTCTATTTTGAAGCTTGTCAGCAGGTGGGACAGAGGAAATATGGAAGGAGGCAATGAAAAATACACTACAGCACCCAGACCAATTGAGAAAAAATCTTGGATTTTCTTCTTGCAACTGACGGGAACAAAACCTGCGACGCCAGTTTTACAGTTGGCCGTCTAACGAACTGCGCCACGGCGCCTGACTAATTATAATTATAGACAAAAAACAGCCAAAAACTAAGATTTTTTAATGTTTCTTTTTTTCAATTACCTTTTTACTGGACTTCTTCTTCTTCTATCGGCAGAGGATCGAGTGTATTGACAGCTTTAAATACTTGGAAACTCACATAACTAATGATGGAAGCATGCACAAAGAGCTCGCAACCTGCCTAGGACTTGCTAGAGCAATTTTTAGCACAATGTCTGTTGTCTGAAACTCTAGTCTACACTCGGTCAAAACGAAACGCCGACTATTCAACTCCAGTATAATGCCAGTACTCCTATAGGTTCAGCTTTATGACTAACATTGATGTCCGAGAACAAACGCGGAATCCTCTCGATGTTGCGGCGGCGGACCTGGCTTGGAAACGTGCTCCGCATGCCTCAGGAGAAACTAAACCCAAGTTGCCTCTTCTTTACACCTGCGGGTTCCCACTGTCCTGGAAGGCCATTGATGATAGTATTTTTGCTTTATTCAGCGGGATTAAGGGATGTGGAATTGAAATGGGAGGAGGCGAGAGTGCTAGCTACCGACAGAGTCTTCTGGAGGCGTCTGGTGATGGTGATGTCCACATGCTCCGCTTAGGAGCGGATGTGGAAAAGGAGAAAGAAGAATTATTAATAATTTCAATTAGTTGGTATATCCCTTACATGGCTACTGGAATAAAGACATTTTTGCTGTACGAATTAAAATAAAACCATTCGCTAAAAGTATCTTTATTGAAGTAATATTATATATTTCTATTCTAGTAATATAATATAAGTACCTATCACAAACTGATAAATAATATTGATGAGTTAACAATATCTATCATCATTTCCAATTGATTTTTTTCCATGTTGAATTTTCTCAACATTTACATCTGGATAGGCAGATTTAAGTTTTTCAATATCCATGTTTGGAAATCTCTTTAAAAGGTGCATAACATGGTTAGTATTTCTACTTCGTTCACGTCTCTTAATGAGGAACAACTTTTCTCTATACAAATGCAAAAACTTCTGTACAGCACGTCCTCCGAACTGGTTTCTATTGACATATGGTGATGAGTCTATAAATATAGATGTTCTTTAAGGAGAACGAAATGAGGCTTATCATCTACTAGAAACCG